>NW_027331924.1:2377219-2590992 GCF_048418815.1 Hemitrygon akajei
GATAAAGAAACGACCTACCAGCTATTTATCAGGATTTACAACAGAATCGCTTGTCATCATTTATTACTTACAGTGGGTTGAGGATTTTTTTCCCTGCAAAGTTGTAATTCGTTCAGATTCCCTTTCGGTTTTGAAGAGTCGTAAAACAGGTCTCATTCTCACAGTAGGTCAGATTTACTGCTGGAAACACATCAAACATTGTTTCATATTCAAAGTATTGGATTTGGGGTGCATGAAGACAAGGTGAGCAGTCGGGTCCTGAGGAGTCGGTGGACCAGAGGGATCTGGGAACACAGATTCATAATTACTTGAAAGTGCCGTCACAGGTAGATAGCATCGACATGAGAGCTTTTGACAAGTTGGACTTCATAAATCAAAGTACTGAGTACAGGAGGTGGGATGTTGTGTTGAAGTTGTATACGACGTTGGTCAGGCCTAATCTGGAGTATTGTATGTAATTTTTGTTACCTGCCTGAAGGAAAACTATCAACAAAATAGAAAGAGTGCAGAGAAATTTATAATCCGTTTGCTGGGACTTGAGGACTCGAGCTTTAGGAAAAGGTAAGGACTTTATTGCCTTTAGTGTTGGAAAATGAAGGGGGATTTCGCAGATTTATATAAAATTATGAGTGTCGTTGACAGGGTAAATGCAGGCAGGATTTTTCCTCTGAGGTTGGGTGAGATGAGAACTGGAGGTCGCAGTTTAAGGGTGAAAGGTGAAATATTTAAGAGGAACCTGAGTGGGATTTCCTTAACTCAGAGGATGGTGAGGATGTGGGAACAGCTGCCAGTGGAAGTTATGGATTTCATTCTAGAAAACTTTGGATCAGTACATGGACGGGAGGGGTATTGAGGGCGATGGTCCAGCTGCGGTTATGGGACTCGGCAGAATAACAATTCGGTACGGACTAAGTGGGAAAAAGTGTTTGTTTGTTTGTTATAGTGCTCTCTGACTCCAAATAAAGTGTCGATGAAGGGAAATTGGTTGGGGCTGTTGTCGGAAAGCAAACGATGTGCTTTCAGGATTTCCTGCTGGGGACAGAAGTGAATTGATACTGGACATCCATTGTCAAAGTGTGGCGATCAGAGCCAGGAATTGTAAAGTTGTAAAATATCTCTTTCCTCCTCTTTGGCTCAAACTCTCCCCACTCTCCTGCCCCCATTTTCACCCCTTCCCACTTTTGCCACCTCTGCTTCCCCGTTCCTTCACTGTCTCTTTCTCTCCATCTCTTGTCTCCCACTCCCTCATTCTCTCTTCCTCCTCTCACCTCACCTATTTCCCTCCCTTCCACACACACTCTCTCTCTCTCCTCTCTTCATCCGTTCCCTTCCCCACTGACACACCTTGTCCTCAGCACATTCCTCCCTACCCTACCCACTCACTCACTCCCCTTCTTCTCTCCCTTATTGTCTCTTTCTCCCTTTCTACCAATGCTTCCCCTGCCTCTCGCCCTCACCCCAATTCCTGCTTTACTGCAGCTCGTTTTCCCGGCCACCCTCCCGTCCCCACATCCCCCACCCCGCACTGTGATGACGGTTGACTCGCACAGTGAATTGTCTGATATTGCGCAATTCTTCGGTTGTTTGGACAGTGACAATGTTTTCTCGGAATATGTAGACTTGTGGTTTTCGGGAGAGGCCTGTTTGTTCCCTTTTTATGTGCTACAGAATAGGCGGGGGAGGAAAGTGTGGAGGAGAGAGAGAGACTAAATATATATAGCGTCAATCTCTTTCTCCCTGTCCTCCTCTCTTCACCCGTTCTCATCCCCACTGCCCCACTCTTTCCTCCACACATTCCTCCCTAATCGTCCCCCTTTTCTGTCGCCTGTTTCCCCGCCACCCACCCGTCCCCACATCCCCCACCCCGCACTGTGATGACGGTTGACTTGCACAGTGAATTATAGATATTGTGTAATTCTTCATTGTTTGGAAACCAGCAATGTTCTCTCAGAAGATGAAGGCTTGTGGTTTCCGGGAGAGGCCTGTTTGTTCCCTTTCTGTGTGCTACAGAATAGGCGGGGGAGGGGAGTGTGGAGTAGACGGGATAGCCGTGTGTTCTCAGTAGCTACGCCGTCACGACAAAGACCGAGCGCCGTCTGCGAGCTGGTCTCTGACACAAACACACGCAGACACACAAAGAGACGGACAGACACATACGGGGACACATATGAACACACAGAGATTCAGACATACAGAAATACTTTAAAAATGAATGCAGTTTGTATTTTCATCGTTTTAAGATGGAGGCAGCTATTTTGTGAACTGTTTGAAATGATTCTTGCTCTGGGATAATCTAGTGTGCTTGTGGGGATGTCAGCGGGTTTGGGGGTTCACATGGAAATGGGTCTGCACATTGATTTGCGGATGTGCGAAGGTTTCAGGGTATGTTGATGAATATGGATTTTGGAGTGTCGGTGAATTTAGGGGTGCCCACTGCATTGGGCATTTGAGGGTGCACGGGGATTTCGGAGTATTTAGGGCTGCGCACAGATTTGGGTGTCTCAGCGGATTTGGGGTTGCCCACGGATTTGGGGAATCCTTCGATTTAGGTGTGTGATGAATCTTAAGGCCTTTTCATTTATAGATTCTTCAGGAACAAATGCACTTTGAAATTTGAACTTTGTTCTTGCCATTAGGTTTGAGGTGGAGACAGCTATTTTGTGAAGTGTTTGAAATCATTCTTGCTCCGTGATAATCTAATGTGCATGTGGGGTGTCAGCGGGTTTGTGGTGCGCACAGATCTGGGTATGAGGGTGGATTTCGGGGTGTCGGTAGGTTGGGGGGTGCGCATTGATTTGTCGATTCACACTGATTGGAAACTCGGTACCTCATTGGATCCGTCAGATGGCAGTCAAAGAATTACTCCTCTATGCCGCTCGCACATTGGTCTGCAAATATGCCCATCAGTTCCCATTCCCGCCCACCGAACTCGCAGCCCGACGTTCCCAGAAAGTGGCGGAGATCTAGTCGACACCTACAAACAAGCTGGAGGAACTCAGCAAGTCGGGAAGCAACATTTCGGTCCGAGACCCTTCGTCAGGACCACTTTGATGGAGATGGTCTAGCCGGATGCTGGTTGGCTAATCTATTGTCAATCACACCAGTCTCCGCCTTCCCCTTGAATAATTGGCTGACGTGAGAACGAGGGCGGGGTTTGTATAAACAGCAGCGGACACTCCAATTTAAAGCCACATTCCGGCCACTAACTGGACTGGAATGTGGTGCAGAGAATTGGGACTTAAAATCCTCACTGCTTCCTTTTTCAAATGAAACCTAAATTACCCCCCTAAAGTCCTATAGTTTGTACGTAACAAAACACAATAGCATGAGTTAAATTAAAATTATTGCCATTTTTAAAATGAAAACTACATACCCAGAATGATGCTTCCCAACACGAACAAAGGAATACAGTAATTAGGCATAGTGTGTCAAATTCCAAGTCGTGTCAATGTAATTCCTTACCTTCTTGTTTCATCCACAATCTTCCATAAACACAACAGGTAAGTATTCTGTAAAGGTGTCTCCGTTGGTGCCCTTTATCCCACCAGTCTTGACATAATTCTTAACCCACCAACCCCTCAGCTTCTGATATGTTAGTTGAGATATTAACAGCTTTTGTAACTGTGTGCAGGGACCCACAGAAGTGGAAATATAAACCAATATTCTGTGGATGAAATAATGTTTGATGAGTTTCCGACAGTAAATCTGTCCTACTGCGAGAATTACCTGTTTTAAGACTCATCAAAACTGAAAAGGTATCTGAACAAATGACAACTTTACATCAACAAATTTCCACCTCCCACTGTAAGCCTAAAACAAGGGAAGCAAATTCTACTATATATACTGATAAATGGTTGGTAAGTTGTTTCTTTATCGTTACTTGCAATTCATGAACAAAAAAACAGCCACTCCGTCGTCCCGGTTAAGTTATCTTTTGATTCTTCTGCAGCAATGTTTAACACATCATAATAATTTTCCAAAATATACCACGAATCAAGATTCTCAAGCAGAACAGAATCCTGAGACCTCATTAAATCGTGTATCCTGAAATAAACTAATGCCATTGAGAAAAACAATGTGAGGTTACCAAGAACGCGACAGTAGGACATATTGCATAATCCAACAAAGCCACATTCCCAGTGTGATTAGAACCCAGTCCCTGGACAACAAGCTGTGTGAACTGACAGCCAGAATCTCTCACCAGCAGGAAACAAAAGAATATAACGTTTTGTGCTTTGTGGAGACCTGGTTGACGGAGGAGACACCGGACCACGCCATCGAACCCTCTGGGTTCTCTCTGTTCCCTGTGGACAGTTGGAAACCCCTCACTGGGAAGAGTAAAGGAGGTGGGGTATGCTTCATTGTCAACAATGCTTGGTGCAACCCCCAGAATATGCATGTGCTCCAATCCTTTGTTCCCCAGATGTGGAGCAGCTGTTTAGTCCCTACTGGCTGCCCAGGGAGTTCACGGTGTTATCATCACAGCAGTGTGCATTCCGCCCCAGGCTGATACTGACCTGGCTCTCAAGGAACTGTACGAAACCCTCAACACGCTGAAGACTGCCCACCCAGAGGCTGCCTTCATTGTCGCCGTGACTTTAATCCAGCATCGCTGACTGAAGTCCCTCCGAAGTGTTGTCAGCACATCCAGGTGCGCGCTCGGGGAGCTGGCACACTCGACCTTTCCATAACGCTTACAAAGTGCTCCTCCGACCACACTTCAACAATCAGATCACTCTCTGATCCGGCTTCTGCCGATGTACAGGCAAAAGCTGAAACAAGAGGCGGACACAGGTGATCCGTCCACTGTTGGTCCGACCAATCGTTCTTCATGCTACAGGACTGCTTGGATGACATCAATTGGATTGTCTTCCATGATGAGGATGTGACCAAGTTCACGATGGGGTCACGTGCTTCATCTGAAAGTGCATCGAGAATGTTCTTCTCCAGAAATCGATCAATGTCGTTTCTTTATCGTTACCTATAATCTGGGCACAAAAACAGCCACACCAACACTCCCAGTTAAATTATATTTTGATCCTTCTGTAAAATGGTTAACATATCACAATCAATTTCCTTAATATACCAATGAACTAACAGATTCTCCGGGATAACAAAAACCTGAGACTTTATTAAATCGTGTATCCCAAAATCAAGAAAGGAATTTACAAAAACAAGTTGGGGTTACTGAGAATGCCTCAGTCGAACATATTGCATAATTCAACGAACCCACATTCCCAGCGTAATAAGAACCCAAGCACCCAAAACTATAACACTCTTCTTGTGATGTTCCCAATAGTCCTCAGACACACCTCTAACAGGATGATCGTTTCTTTGCTCCTTCAAATTAATCCAGTACGTTAACATTAAATTCAATCTCCGCAAAATCAATCAGTAAACCTGAAACAGGAGACGACCTTACTGCACCACAACAGAATCTTAAAGCCTGTGCTTGTATCACAGCCAAACATTTGAAAGTTGGAGATGAAGCTGATCCATGAGCCACAGAATCAAGACAAGATCTAATGAAACAAATGTAAATGGTCAGCAGAGATTTTCATGTCGCTCCCGAATAATATACACAGAGACACCGAGAATATTTATTGATCCTTTATATTTATCAATTATTTTACTGACACGGTGCTTCCATGTCAGCTCATTGTGCATCCACCTGCCTGGAAATCTCACCACTGACACGTCTTCAAGAGTTTGATCAGATGATTTCAAATCAAGCGCAGGTCTATTAATCCTGTTTATAAAACACTCGACTTGTGTTTTTTGCCACTGAAAGCTCAAGTCCCATCGATTTGCCAACTGATTAATTCCTAATGGCATCCTATATACAGTTAAATTGACATTTCTACCTCTAATCCATAAACCTCCATCATCTGCAAATAGTGATTTACCCACCCGGTACCTATCTCAGAGAAAATATTATTAATTATAATAAGAAATAATAAATACTGCCTTGTGGGATCCCAATCTCTATATCAGAAACCCGTGTATAACTTGCCCACCGGCACCTGCACAAGGCGTCTAAATAAACAAAAAATCTCATGAAACTTTACAGTCGAAGTTCCAAACTTTAATCAAAAGGCCTGTGTAAAAGCTGAGGAAATGGCATGTAAGTAGCAAAAGTGAGTGGGAATTTGGATCATCGGGATGCTTTTAATGTTCAACAAAAGGGAACTAAGAACCCATAAGAATGGTAAAGGTGAAACACGAGAGAAAACTGGCCAATAATATAAAACAGGATACTATTTTTTCAGCTACATAAGTAGTGAAAGGGAGATGAGAGCTGATATTGGACAACCGGAAAATGATGCTGGTGAGGTAGTAACGGGGAACAAGAAATGGCAGATAAACTTAATGAATACTTTGCATCATTCTTCACTGTGGAAGACACAGAAGGAGTGAGTGCCTTCGTTATTACAAAGGAAAAAGCGTGTGACTAACTCACAGGTCTGAAGGTGGACAAATCACCTGGAACAGATGGACGACAACCCAGAGTCCTGAGAAAAGCTGTTGAAGAGATACAGATGCATTGGTCACGGTCTTTCAAGAATCACTTGATTCTGGCATGGTCCCGGAGATCGGAAAGTAGAAAATTGCACTCTTTACGAAGGGAGGAAGGCAAAAGAAAGGAATTTCTATGCCAGTCAGCCTGAGTTCCGTGGTTGGGAAAGTATTGTAATCATTTAACGAAGATGGTTTTCCGAGGTACTTGGAGACTGATGATAAAACAAGTCAATGTCAGCATGGTTTCTGTAAAAGGAATTTGTACCTTATAAACCTGTTAGAGGCAATTGAGGAAGTGAAAAGGAGGATGGACAAATGAGAGACAGTTGATACCATTTACTTGGATTTTCAGAAGGCCTTTGATAAGGTACCACACATGAGGTTGCGGAGAAAGATAAAATCCTATGTTGTTACGGGAAAGATACTGGCATGGACAGAGGAATGTCTGACAGGCAGGAGGCTGCAGGTGGGAATAAAAGGCTGGCTTTTCAGGCTGGCTGCCAGTGACTAGTGTTCCTCAGGGGTCAGTATTGGGACCGATACTTTTCACATTGTGTATCAGTGACTTAGATAATGGAATTGACGGCTTTGTGGCAAAGTTTGCGGATGATACAAAGATAGGTGGAGGGAAAGGACGTGCTGAGGAAACAATGTGATGCAGCAGGACTTAGACAATTGGAAGAATGGGCAAAAAATAGAGGAATGGAAAATAAAATGTCAGATTGAATACGATGTTGGGAAATGTATGATAATTCATTTTGGTCAAAGGAAGAATAGATCCGACTGTTATTTAAATGGGGAAAAAAATTCAAACATCAGAAGTGCGGGAGAAGGGGGGTGGGGGGGGGGAGGTTGGTGAATGACTTAGGAGTTCTCATGCAAAATTCCGAGAAGGATATTTCACAGGTTGAGTCCGTGGTAAAGAATCAAAATGCAATGTTGTTTTTTTTTTATTTTTGAAGAGAAATAGAATATTTATAAGGAGATAACCCTGAGCCTGTATAAGACACAAGTCAGGCCGAACTTGGAGTTTTATCAACGTTTTGGGTCCCATACATCAGAAAGGTAGGGGAATCCCATTGAAACGTACCGAGTGTGAAGTGACGAGATAGGGTGGATGTTGAGAGGCTGTTTCATCCGGTGGGCGCATCCAGGCTAGAGGACACAGCCTCAACATTGAGGGGAGATGTTTTTGAACAGAGGTAAGGAGGAATATTTTTAGCTAGAGAGTAGTGAACCGGTGGAATATCCTGCCTCAGGCTGCGGTGGAAGCAGTCTGTGGGTATATTTATGGCGGAAGCTGATCATTTCCTGATCGATCAGGCCATCAAAGGATATGGAGAGAAGGCAGGTGTATGGGGTTGATTGGGATCCTGGATCTGCGATGATAGAATGGCGGAGCAGAATCGATGGGCTAAACGGCCAAATTCTGCTGTTATGTCTTACGGTCTTTTCAAGATTCAACTTGACTTCCCTTTTCCACTCATCACCGCCCCCACTTGTCTCTGTGCGGGTGGACTTTAGGACCCGTGGCAACACAGGACCGAATCCGCGGTGTTTCTGTTCCTTTGACAGACGCGGTGAGCAAGTTAAAATTAATGGATCGATAATTCTCATCTCGTGTTTATTTCACTCTCCGCACATATATATTTACAGGGACGTCACTCCTGACACTGGTCCCGGAACCGGAGCAGATTCTCAGCCACTTGTTTTCATCTCAAGTCCAGAAGAAAGGATAAAGTTTTTCTGTGAATTTACTCACAGTGAAGGTGTGGAGATGGTATCGGCGTTATAAAATGAAACTGTCCGGTACTCATAACTGAGATAAACTCCCACCCTCCCGGGGTTAGGACCGACAGGGAGACGGGGGTCAGGGGAGGTGGCAACACTGAACAAGTCATAACTCCGCTTGACCACGTCATAACCTTGTTCGATTACCAAGATCAGCGAGATCCTGGCGTCTGTGTCCACAGGACACTCGAAGCTGCTGCGTAGGTTGACAGTGTTGTTAAGAAGGCGTATGGCGTAATGGGCTTCATCAACTGTGGGATTGATTTCAAGAGCTGTGAGGTGATGTTACAGAGAAACAACGCTTTAGTTAGACCCCATGTGGAGTACTGTGTCCAATTCTGGTTATCTCACTACGGGAAGGATGTGGATACTATAGAGCGAGTGCAGAGGAGATTTACAAGGGTGTTACTTGGAGTGGAGAGCATTCCTTATGATAATAGGTTGAGTGAACTTGGCCTTTACTCTTTGGAGCGCCGGAGGGTGAGAGGTGACCTGATACACGTGTATAAAATGATGAGAGGCACTGATTGTGTGGATTGCCAGAGGCTATTTCCCAGGGCTAAAATGGGTAACACGAGGGAGCACAGTTTTCAGGTGCTTGGAAGTAGGTACAAAGGGGATGTCAGGGGTAAGTGTTTCACACAGAAAGTGGTGGGTGCATGGAATGCATTGCGAAGATGGCAGAGGTGGATAGAACAGGGTCTTTTAAGAGACTCTTCGTTAGGTACATGGAGCTTAGAAAAACAGAGGGCTATGCGGTAGGGAAGTTCTTGGCAGCTTCTAGAGTATGTGACATGGTCAGCACATCATTGTGGGCCGAAAGGCCTGTAATGCGCTGTAGAGTCTTTGTTCACTGCCAACGGCAAGATGCCGAACAGTGTTGCGGAACAGAGAGATCTTGGGATGCAAGATCACAGCTCGTTGGATGTGGCTAAACAGGTCGATTAGGTTGTGAAGAAGGCTTATAGAAAACCGGCTTTTATTCGTGAAGCGCGGAGCCAGGAGGTTATGTTGTAATTTATAACACTCTGGTCAGACCATGTCCGGAGTATTTATCTGAGGCTTCTGTGGTGCATATCTGGACAGTTCGGACGCAACATCCACGGTCGACCCTCTCCGACGGAGGCCTCACACACTCACATTGAGAAATATACAAATAACCAATGTCCCAGCACCCGACCCAGCGGTACACCACTTGTTCCAAACTTCCTTCAGAACAGAGATGAGGAGGAATTTCTTTAGAGTGGGGTGGTGGATGTGAGGCATTAATTGCCCTAATTCCTGTTATCGGTGGTTGCCGGCCTCTGCGTCCATAACGACAGGCGTAGTTCTTCTCCGACGTCACGGTGAATCTGTTCCAACAGATGTTTGTGATGGCTGAGGAATAGTGTTGAAGCAGGGAGCGAGTGAGAAGCTGAGACATTTGGACTACAACTGCCAGATGGCTCCGCGGCCCCGCATATTCGGCAGCTGAAGCTGACTGAGCGCGGTGCCCGATGGGAGCTGTAGTTCCAATGAAAAGCGGGTGTTTGTGACTTATGTGCAACCATTCTATCATTGAACAATTTGTGTCATTTGTCACTCTTTATGTAACCCGACAATTACATCGTGACAATGGGGCCTGTGCTGGCGGAGGGGAGAATCGGTGGTGCATCATGCTCAGTTTTGGAATCAGTGCACAGTCACAATCGAATCTCCTTTTGACTCCCGTCCTCCACGGCCGGTAACAAACGTCGTGAATCTTTACTGCGAATTCCAGGTTAATCACGTCCTTTCAGAGGCGGCCGGCCAGAGTTGCACAGTTCTCCAGCCGTGGTCTCACCGACATAGAACAATGACAGCAGGGGAACAGGCCCTCCTGCTCACTGTGTTGTTCTGAACCAATTGAACCGGTCACTTTATGTCTCACTAAACCAGTCCCCTCTGCCTACACAAGGTCCACATCCCTCCATTCTCCAACCATTCACGTGGTATCTAATAGCCTCTACCACATCTGCCTCCATCACCACCCCTGGAATTCCTTCCAGACACCATCACTATGAGTCCAAAAAAAAAACAAAAGTTGCAACACACATCTACTTTAGACATTCAGAGTCAAGTTGAACATTACAGTGTAATATAAGGTGTTTGTTTTACAGCAGCAGTGTCATGAAAAGAGAGAAAAAATGCACTAAATTACAAAATGCATAAACATGGCAAAAAGGACCAGTAAAGTACTGTTCCCCGTTTCTGCTGAAGTGCATGTCGTCTGGTAGTAGACATTTCCTACTTAGAGACACAATACCGACTGTCCACTCTGTCTGTGCTTCTCAGGTACCCATAAACTTCTGTAGGGCTTCCCACAGCCTCACCCGTACAGAGCAAATCCCCCTGGATTGACCAGTCTTATTTTATCCAGGCAGCATCTTGTTAAGCGTCTTCTAATTACCATCCAAAGCTTCTGCATGATTCCAACATTAGAATGCAATTCTCCAGATGTGGTTAAAATGGAGATTTTTAGAGTTGCAAACATAACTGCCTGACACTGGAACCACTATCTGGGAGTTATGAACTCGGATTCCCTCTGTAGATCAGCCCATGAATACAGAAGCAAAGGGATAGCGTTGAGCCTTTATCAGGCACTAGTCATGCTGTACTTGGAGTATCGTCAACATTTTTGTTCCCCGTATCTCAGAAAGGAAGTGTTGTCCTCGGAGAGAGTTCAGAGGAATTTCGCCATGATGATTCCGGGAATGAAAGGGTTAACATACGGGAAGCATTTGGCGGCATTGCGCCTGTACTTACTGGAATTCAGAAGAATGTGGGGCGATCTCATTGAAACCCACCGAATGGTGAATGGACTGGATAGGGTTGATGTGGAGGGGATGTTTCCTCTGGTGAGCGTATACAGTACTGGAGGGCGCAGTCTCAAAATTGAGGCGCAACCTTTCAGTACTTTCCTTGTTTTTACTGACTCTGTCTCAGGAGACAGCTTATCCACTGATGTCTACTGCAAACCCACGGACTCTCAAAGCTGCCAGGGTTATAACTATTCCCATCCTGTTATCTGTAAAATCGCGATGCATTTCTCTCAGTTCCCCCGTCCCCAGCACATCTGATCTCAGGATGAGGCTTTTTATTCTTGAGCGAAGGAGATCCTCCTTTTTCAAGAAAGAGGTTTCCCTTCCTCCACCATCAACGCTGCCTTCAACCGCATCTCTTCCATATCGTGCACGTCTGCTCTGACCCCATCCTCCCGCCACCCTACCCGGGATAGGTTTCACCACCACAACAGCCTCCCGCCACCCTACCCGGGATGGGTTTCACCACCCCAACAGCCTTCGCCACCAGCACAGAAATCAGACCCTCTCACTGATCTCCCTCCTGGGGCTTATCCACGGAAGCAGAACAAACGCTACGCCCTCCCCTACATCTCCTCCCTCTTTACCATTCAGGACCACAAACAGTCCTTCCAGGTGAGGCGACGCTTCACTGGTGAGGCTGTTGGGATGGTGTACTGTGTCCGGTGCTCCTGCTGTTCCTGCTGTTTAACGCTGAGACCCGACGGAGGTTGGGAGACCGCTTCGCCGAGCACCTATGCTCCGTCTGCCAGAAGATCCTCTACTATCGCGATGAGGCCACATTCAGGTTAGAGGAACAAGACCTTATATTCCGTCTGGGTTGCCTCCAAACTGATGTCATGAACATCGATTTCTCGAATTTCCGGTAATGACTCCCCCCCCCCCCCCCACCTTTCATCAGTCCTCATCTGGTCCATCTGGGTCACATCTGGTCCATCTGGCCCATCTGGGTTATCTGGGTCATCTGGGTCATGTGGGCCATCTGGGTCACATTTGAGTCTGTTGAGACTTCAGTTTTCTGCAAAGGAACAAAAAGCTCCTGAATTAAACTAAATGAAGCAGTCTGGATCCTGATTTGTGCCCTGTGACTGGCCTCTCAATGAGCTTGTGGGAGACGCTAATGGGATGAGCAGTGACATCGGCGGTTTGCAACAGTCGTAGATCGACCCCACACTGAAGAACAACCTGAACCAGGCCTGGAATTGTTCGGCGAGTGGGGGATGGTGCGAAATACAGAAAGGAACCACAGAGGCCGTGTTGAGCTTCTGATGATTGAAAACATTTTCTGGACGGACTGCTGTTTATTCTGTGATATTTCATTACAACCCCCGGGGAGGTGTTCTTTGTTAAATAAGTTCCAAGCTGTGAACTTGATCTCCACTATGCTCTGTGAGCTCCGCCCCGATGCTGTCTGGCGTGGAATGAAATCAGCTTAAATATTTCTCAGAACAAAAGGACCCTATTCCACTGAACTCGGCCCAAATCCTTTAATTGCTTTCTGAAATCACTTCTCTCAATACTTCTAGTCGCAGAGAACTTGGGTGAAATTTGAGTAAGCTTGGTGAAGGGAGAAAGTAAGGAGGCAGGAGAGACTGTGGTTGCTCGGCGGATAGGTCGCCTCGGGACTGACATTGCACCAATTTAACCCGTTCCATGCCGGATGTTCTCCATTTCTCCATCTGTGTCCGGTCTCCTCCAGACATTCAACCCCGGGTCGCGTACAATAAATCTGTTCCAAGATTTTCTCAGGACTTCTCGATTCAGGGGAATTCGCTGACATTCATTTATTAACTCTATCATTGAGAGATTATTGCATTTCCATCTTACATATATAGTCGTATGTGTTTGGTTTAATTGCAGCAGAAAGGACGCTCCCTGTACTTGAACAAGTGAGGGGAGTTTCAGCTGAAACTCTATCCATGTCAGGCAGTCTTTCTTACACAGAAGGCCGATCTCAGATCCTCGCAGAACCCAGGCTGGATCAAATTCGCAGCCTGGGACTCGCTGAGCCAAACAGAGAAACTCCACCCCACTGGTTGCGATGAAAGAAAAAGGCGAGATCTCCATGGAAATCCGGACAGAAAGGTTAACGCAGCCTGTTTGTTTTCCTCTTTAGTGTTGCTAAATGATCCCACTCCCGCCTCCTCCCGCTGTCAGACCCGTCCTGAGCCAGTGAGAGTTAGTGTGACCCGGACCGCGGCCGTCCAGCTCTACCCCGGCTCACCCGGCCCTGTCAATCTGATGAGCGACGGTCACGTCATAGTCGAGTGGCCTCGGGAGCAGCAGCTCAGACTCAACTCTCCCTACAGGGTGAGAACACCGGTGCAGGAACACTTTCGGTCACGCGGGTTGTCAGACTGATTTCCCGGGACCACACTGAACACTGTCCGGTTACAACATCAGAAGTAAGTGTTGTCTATGATTCTGTACCATTATTCAGCATTTACAGCGAGGCTCCGCTTTGGTCGGGATCGGAAGTGAATTTAGTGGGAGGAGGGAGTCCTGACGTGTTCATGTTAACGAGTCAGTTATTGTCCAAATGGATTAAGACAAACGAGGTCTTTGCCGTCAACCACAAATACTCTCCAGGGTTGTCTCTAACCAGTGCGGGCAGAAAGCATCTTTTACCCCGGTAGTGACATGCGAAATACCCCACCCGTCACCGATCTCTCTGAAACAGGAGAAGATCAGCAGATGCTGGAAATCCGAGAAGCAGACACAAAATGGCCGAGGAACTCTGCAAGCAGGGCAGCATCTATGGAAAAATATATTACAGTCACCTCGGAGACTACAGGTAATGTTCTTTACATCGCGCCATGTAGCAGAAAGGTTTAAATAACATATTAAACTTCCTTCACATTTGAACAACAGTGTCTTGTCGAACCGGTATGGATTTGATTCCAGCAGAACGGCCGCTCCCTGTTCAGAAGAATGTGCAAGGACAGGGCATGGACACAGAGACCCTGAACACCGTTACTCACAGAACAACGAGCCGTGCCTTCCAAATCAGTCAATCGTTTGGCTCCTTCCCCTTTCCATTCCAGTCCTGATGAAGGGACTCGGTCTTCAACATTGACTGTCCATGGATGCTTCCTGACCTGCTGAGTTCCTCCAGCATTGTGTGTTGCCATGGTTACGAGAGATCCGCGTAGAGCAGTGAGAGGGGCTTCTTGTAAGACACGACACACAGTATCCACGTTGCCATAATATTCTCGGGGAATTAAGGTGAGAATAATTCAGCTTCCGATGTTTTTTCCTATACTCATTCTAGATGAAATGTTCCTTTGATTTCTCTGATCTTCTTCAACAGATCTCTTGGTTTTTTTTTCCAATTCTGTTTGTTTCTTTAGCTTCAATGCAACGCTTCTTTAAGAGAGTTTCCTTATATGTTCTTGCTATCTTCTTGAAATTTGTCTACAGTTGGAAGTATTTGTTCCAATCTCCATTTACTCCCTGGAATGTAGAAGAGTGAGCAATGACCTTACAAAAGTGCTTTAAATTATGAAGGGCAGAGTAAAGGACTCACTCTGTTTAATTTGTGTATTTTCAGGTCATTGCCAGCAGGCGGGGCTTTCTTCCACCCGGACGGCAAACAAGAGGACGACACTCAACCAATGTCAGAATGGACACAGGTTTGTTCATTGGGCTCATTGTCATTAAAGCTCTGTCCTTCTGGTACACGTGAGGTCAGATCACCAGTAGTTCAGAGAAATAAACTTCAGCGATAAAGGGGCAGAGAGAAAGTACCATCAAACGGGGTCATTAATCCTACTGATAAAGTGACCTTGGGCACTGGAACAATTCACCAGCTCCAGCGCAGGTATCTAACAAGGAGATGGTCGAATCACTCCGCTACCATGAGGGTGCAGGCGAAACTCAGACAGGAATATAGCAGCGAGCAAGGTAACAGTCCAGGGAACAGACAGAATTTCTGTTAGAATTTGGTACATCCTGATGTGAGATATGCCTTCGACAGCCGGTGATAGAAACAAATGTTGCTTTCTTTCCTTGACTTCTCTAGTGCCTTTAACACCATCCAGCCCAAGATCTTAAGGCACAAACTAACGGAGATGGGAGTAGACTCTCACATGGTGGATTGGATAGTGGACTACTTGACAGATAGACCTCAGTATGTGCGGTTGGGAGACTGTAGTTCTGACACGGTGGTCAGCAGCACAGGGGCGCCGCAGGGAACCGTACTCACTCCGGTCCTGTACACCTTGTACACATCAGACTTCCAATATAACTCGGAGTCCTGCCATGTGCAGAAGTTCACTGATGACACGGCCATAGTGGGGTGTGTCAGGAATGGACAGGAGGAGGAGTATAGGAAACTGATACAGGACTTTGTGATATGGTGCAACTCAAACTACCTGCGTCTCAATATCACCAAGACCAAGGAGATGGTGGTGGACTTTAGGAGATCTAGGCCTCCTATGGAGCCAGTGATCATTAATGGAGAATGTGTGGAGCAGGTTAAGACCTACAAGTATCTGGGAGTACAGTTAGACGAGAAGCTAGACTGGACTGCCAACACAGATGCCTTGTGCAGGAAGGCACAGAGTCGACTGTACTTCCTAAGAAGGTTGGCGTCATTCAATGTCTGTAGTGAGATGCTGAAGATGTTCTATAGGTCAGTTGTGGAGAGCGCCCTCTTCTTTGTGGTGGCGTGTTGGGGAGGAAGCATTAAGAAGAGGGACGCCTCACGTCTTAATAAGCTGGTAAGGAAGGCGGGCTCTGTCGTGGGCAAAGTACTGGAGAGTTTAACATCGGTAGCTGAGCGAAGGGCGCTGAGTAGGTTACGGTCAATTATGGATAACTCTGAACATCCTCTACATAGCACCATCTAGAGACAGAGAAGCAGTTTCAGCGACAGGTTACTATCGATGCAATGCTCCTCAGACAGGATGAAGAGGTCAATACTCCCCAATGCCATTAGGCTTTACAATTCTACCGCCAGGACTTAAGAACTTTTTAAAAGCTATTATTAATGCTTTTTGAGATAGTGATTTAGATGCATATCATATTTTTTACTGAGTTAAGTATTGTATGTAATTAGTTTTGCTACAACAAGTGTATGGGACATTGGAAAAAAAGTTGAATTTCCCCATGGGGATGAATAAAGTATCTATCTATCTATCTATCTATCTATCTATCTATCTTCTCTTTTGGAAGGGCAATGGTGAATTCTCCCCGGATTTTCGGGTTGTTGCACAATGGAGGAGAGGATAGTTTCCCGGTGTCTGTTTCTATGACCGAAATTTTAAACAGGGAATCAGGAGTGGGTGGTGGTGGCTACTGAAATGACATTGGCGAATAGGATTAAAGTAAAACAGAATGATAAGCAGAGAGGGCAGCGTACAAAATCTGGAGGAACTCAGCAGGTCAGGTAGTATTGTAGAAAGAATTTAACTATCAACGTTTCGGTTAGAGGCATCTTTATCGGAGAATTTGTACATTGATTTCAGAGTTGTCTTGGGCACATTAGAAAGAATCAGGACTGGAGAAGCATTATTCTGGCTGAAGGTCTGTGACCAGTAGAGTCCGCAAGGTTCACTGTTTCACCATGCGCCGTGTGTGATGTAAATAAATCAATAATGTACTATGATGTAAAACTACATGGTTGGAGTGATTCGTCGATTTACAGAGTTGGCGGAGTTCATTAAATTTGAGACTGTTGTCAAAGTGTTTGATCCAATTAGAAACACTGTAGGAATATGAACAGAGAATTACCAGGCAAATGTTAATTCGGGCAAATGTGAGAAGTTGCACTTTGGCAGGTCAAGTTCGCAACGATGTGCACGGTGAATGCGGGAAGCGTTAATAAGATTGATGCACGGACGGGTTTTGTGATGGATATGCGCAGCTCCCTGAGAGTGGCAACACAGTTGGTAGTGTCCCACCGATAAGTTGAGGTATTTGTTAAAGATGGGCTATAACTGGATGAACTTTGGTTAAGAGACATTTTCAGTTTTGTGCACAATTCTGGTAACCACATCACGAGAACGATATGAGTGTCTGGACAGGGTGCAGACGAGTTTCGCCACAAATCCCAGAGGGAATATGCTTAAGGTTAGAGGGTAAAGTTTAAGGGGGATTTAGGACGCATGTTCTCCACAGAGAGTGATCGGTATCTGGAATGTGCTGCCGAGGGAGAGACTGGAAACAGATACCCGGCAGCATCTGAGAGGCCGGGAACGGACGGACATTGGCCATGTTCCTGAAGATGGGATTGGTTTAAACGGCATCGTGTTCGCATACGCATGATGCACTCTACTATTTTATGTTCTGTGACTGACTACAGATCTGAACTCTGCAATCTCCGCGTTCCTGTCAAATTGTGAGGTTGACGAGATTCTACACGGAGCGACTGGAGCAGGCGATTGAGGAGGGCATGGAGGGAGTCGGCTTCATGTTAACACATGATCATCATTTCAATGAGCAGGAGTATCACGTAAGTGGAAGGAACATAGATTCAGTGTAGATTCTACTGAATCAATCACAGACCGACAGAACAGGCACAACGGCACCACTGGGCTATGACAATCCTGCAATGCTTGGGGTTAACATCAAGAAAAGAGTTTACATCTGCAGAAACACTGAACCTATATTCACCCATACAATCCTCTATCCAATTGTCGGAACACATTCATTTTTAGACGGGTTAGGATACAGACAATGATTGACAGGTGACTTTAGTAAAACGTCACTTGACGGATACTGCAAGTGGACACGGGACCACTTTACACCACTGTTTTTGGTATCACATCAGGTTCCCAGTGTTCGACCTTAATGTCCATTCACCAATCTGCGTTCTCCTGATGACCCACGGGATTCCCACAAATCAAATATATAGTGAGCTATTTCTCATCTCATTTCTCGAGTCTACTTTCACCCTGATTTTCAATTGACCAGGCCACACTGATTATCGTCTATCATTTGAACTACTGAGCCATTTTTTGATCAATATCCTAACATGCCTCATGTTTCTGTTACCTTCTGTTTCTTGTGACTATTCCAATTTGAGTTTGTAATTACTACAGCATATACTGTTAACACCTGGAAGTGCAGCATTGGAATAGCTAACACAGAATTACAAATGGTTCTTGTGCTACTGGAGTGCATTCACCTAATGCCAACCAGATTGAATTTTAGTGAAGAGCCCCACACCATACTGAACACTACATCCCACGTGAGGCAGCTGACAATTTCAGTCCAAACCTCTTAATCAACATTACCACCAGTCGGCTTTGGTCTGTGACACATGCACAATAGTTCTGAATTTGCTGTCTGCACCTCACTGCCAATTCCCAGCCGTAGGCTGACACTGCCCCCACCCCCACCTCCCACAGGGCCCGGCAGGGAAGGGTAAACCTGCTGGGGATCACCAGCAATTACCCCAGGGAAAATCAACAGCGATCTTGCCATAGTTCGACCTACCCATAGTCATCAAACTGTACAGTACAGCAACAGATTCTTCTGCTCATCTAGTCCACACCGACCTGACATTGATCTGAACCCGTTCTGGAGACGCACATAACTCCCCCATTGAATGAACTTATCCAAACTGATCATAAATGTTCAAATCGAATGTACATCGACTAATTCCGATGGCAGCGCGTTACACGCTCTCAGCAACCTCTGAGTGAACAAATTCCCCTTCATATTCTGGAGAAGGATAGGACTGGAACCAGGGTTGAGATCTTTGATTGGAGAAAGGCTAACTTTGAGGAGATGCGAAAGGATTCAGAAGGAGTGGATTGGGACAGTTTGCTTCATGGGAAGGATGTAATAGAGAAATGGAGATCGTTTAAAGGTGAAATTTTGAGGGTACAGAATCTTTATGTTCCTTTTAGGTTGAAAGGAAAGGTTCAACGTTTGAGAGAGACATGGGATGTTGGAAACTTGGTTAGGAAAAAGAGAGATATCTAGAATAAGTATAGGCAGCATAGAGTATATGAGGTCGTCGAGGAATATAATGAATGTAAGAAGAATCTTAAGAAAGAAATTAGAAAAGCTAAAAAAAGATACGAGGGTGCTTTAGCAAGTAAGGTTAAAATAAATCCGACGGGTTTCTACAGTTATATTAATAGCAAAAGGATAGTGAGGGATAAAATTGGTCCCTCACTATGTGTGATAATCATTATTATGTGTGATATTATCACTATGTGTGATAATTATTTTTTTAGTAACAGTAGGTTTATGTACTTTATACATATTATTTTACAGAACAGGGAGGTGAATGATTTTGTTTTTCCTGGTGAAAGAAGTAGAACTGAAATTGGAATTGGTTTATTATTATCACACGTAGAGAGGACAGCTTTGTGTGGAGCCAAAAGAGATGGCGGAGATTGTGAACAATTTCTTTTCTTCGGTATTCACTAAGTGGATGGATATTGAATTGTGTAAGGTAAGGGAAACAAGAGGGAAGTTATGGAAACTATGACGATTAAAGAGGAGGAAGTACTGGCGCCTTTAAGGAATACAAAAGTGGATAAATCTCTGGGTCCTGACAGGATATTCACTAGCAGGGACTCTGACAGAAATATTTCAAATGTCATTAGAAACGGGGATGTTGCCGGTGGATTGGCGTATTGCTCATGTGGTTCCATTGTTTAAAAAGGGTTCTTAGAGTAAACCTAGCAAATATAGGCCTGTCAGTTTGACGTCAGTGGTGGGTAAATTAATGTAAAGTATTCTTAGACAAGGCCTTTGACAAGGTTCCGCACGGAAGGTTAGTTAGGAAGGTTCAATCGTTAGGTATTAATATTGAAGAGGTAAAATGGAATCAACAGTGGCTGGATGGGAGATGCCAGAGGGTAGTGGTGGATAACTGTTTGTCAGGTTATAGGCCGGTGACTAGTGGTGTGCCTCATGGATCTGTATTGGGTACAATGTTGTTTGTCATATACATTAATGATCTGGATGATGGGGTGGTAAATTGGATTAGTAAGTATGCAGATGATACTAAGGTAGATGGCGTTGTGGATAATGAAGTAGGTTTTCAAAGTTTGCAGAGAGATTTAGGCCAGTGAGAAGAGTGGGCTGAACGATGGCAGATGGAGTTTAATGCTGATAAGTGTGAGGTGCTACATTTTGGTAGGAATAATCCAAATAGGATATACATGGTAAATGGTAGGGCATTGAAGAATTCAGTAGAACAGAGTGATATAGGAAGATTGGTGCATAGTAAAGGTGGAATCTCACGTGGATAGGGTGGTAAAGAAAGCTTTTGGTATATTGGCCTTTAAAAATCAGAGCGTTGAGTATAGGAGTTGGGATGTAATGTTATAATTGTACAAGACAAAATTTGGAGTATTGTGCACAGTTCTGGTCACTGAATTATAGGTAAGATGTCAACAAAATAGAGAGAGTACAGAGAAGATTTGCCATAACGTTACCTGGGTTTCAGCAGCTAAGTTACGGGGAAAGGTTGAACAAGTTAGGGCTTTATTCTTTAGAGCGTAGAAGGTTGAGGGGGATCTTGATAGAGGTATTTTAAATTATGAGGGGGATAGATAGAGTTGCCGTTGATAGGCTTTTTCCATTGAGGGCAGGGGAGATTCAAACAAGAGGACATGAGTTGTGAGTTGGGGGCAAATGTTTAAGGGTAACACGAGGGGGAATTTCTTTACTCAGAGAGTGGTAGATGTGTGGAACGAGCTTCCAGTAGAAATGGTAGAGGCAAGTTTGGTATTGTCATTTAAAGTATAATTGGATCGGTATCTGGACAGGCAAGGAATGGAGGGTTATGGGCTGAGTGCGGGACAGTGAAACTAGGTGAGAGTAAGCGTTCGCCATGGACTAGAAGGGTCGAGATGTCCTGTTTCCGTGCTGCAATTGTTATATGGTTGTATGGTTATATTACCTATCACCTGTTATCGTTACCCCATGACCTCTAATTCCAGTCCCACCCAACCTTAGTGTAAATGCCTTTTTGCACTTGCTCTATCTATACCTTTAATAAACTTGTCTATCACATCTCTCCTGGTTCTCCTACACTCCATGGAATAATTTCCTAACCTATTTACACTTTCCCTCGATCTCAGATGCTCAAGTACTGACAGCAATCTTTAAATTTGTTCTGCACACGTTCAACTTTATTGATATCCTTTCGAGAAGTAGGTGCACAAATTGCTTCAAATTAGCCTGTGCTACATCAATTTTGACATAATATTCCAACTTCTGTATTCAGTATTCTGATTTATCAAGACCCATGTCCTAAAGGCTTTACAACGCCATCTAAATTCGACAACACATTCAAGAGATTTTGGATCTGTATACCCAGACACTTCAGTTTCACCGCACTGTTCAATGTCCTACCCCTCAATGTCTTAGTGTTATCGTGGTTTATCCTCAAAAAGTACAACACCTCACACGTGTCTTCATTAAATTCTGTCTCCCAATCTACATTCCACCATTTCTAATCTGTTCCACGTCCCACTGCAATCTCTGATAACCTTTCTCGCTGTCACTGCCTTGGTGTCATCCAGATTTGCTGACCCAGTTTACCACATTATCATCCAGAGCGTTGATACATATGACAGACAACAACAAGATCCCTGCCGCACACCACAAGTCATAGAGTCAGAGAAGCAAGTCTCTGCTGCCACTCTTAGCTTCTCTCGTGAATCCACTATCTAAACTAGCATACTCTCATGTCATGAATGCCAAGCGACTTAAATCTTATTGACAAAGCTCCCATGATGGACTTCGTCAATGGCCTAGCTGAAATCCCTGTAGACAACTTCCACTAACTTGTTTTCATGATTTGCTTGGTAAATTCCTCGAGAAGCTATAAGATTGGTTAGATGGGATCTACTAAGCACAAATCCGTGTTGACTATCCCTAATCAATCCTTGCCCATCCAAATGCTCATATTCAGTCCCATAGAGTACCTGCCAATAACTTTACCATCACTGGTGTCAGTCTCACCAGCCTGTAATTCCTTGGCTTATTCTTACAGACTTTCAAGTAGCAGAAAAATATTACCTATCCTCCAATACTTCCGCATCAAACATTTAAAATATCTTTACTGAAGCACCTGCAATCTCTGTTTAGCCTCAAAGGAGGTACGAAGCAAAGCCCCAGGGATGTTTCTACCCTAACCTGCTTCAAGACAGTAAATATCTGCTCCTCTGTAATCTGTATAGAGTCCGCGATCTCACTGCTGATTTGCCTCACTCTAACTAGTCTGTATGCCTCCTGATTAAATATAAATGCAAAAAATTAATTTAAAATTTCCCCCACTTTTTTCCATCTTCATGCATAAAGGCCCACTCTGAACTTCAAGAGGACCAATTTTGTTCTGAATATATTTGATGAAGAGTTTGGTATTCTCCTTTCCCTTGTCTGCTAGCGCAAACCCATGCCGTACTTTAGCCCTCTTGATTTCTTACTTTAGAAACTCTTGCATTTCTTTTACTCATCAAGTGCCTCATCTGATCCCTCGAGCCTGTACTTATGATTCGCTCGGGGCCTCAATATCTCTCAAAAACCTAGGTTCCCGGAATATGTTACCCTTGCCTTTTATTCTGTCAGTAAGATTCAATATGTACTTGTGGTCATTCATGCATTCAAACTTTGTACTCTCAAAATATCAGTTTTGGAAGCCTCACACCTACCAAGCACATCTGTTACCAGAAAACAACCAGTCCCAATCCCTTTCGTCAGATCCCTTCCGATGCTACTGAAGTTGACCTTTCTCCAATTTAGATTCTTAACCCGAGGGCCAGACACATCCTTGCGCATAATGATCTTTAAACTAATGGCATTATGATCAACAGATCCCTGCACACATGCTTGTCGCCTGCCGTATCTTGTACCCTGATAGAATTCCAGTATGTGCTGTTTACAGTCACGACCGCAATGCATTGATTATGGAAACTTCCCTGGACATATTTGACATACACAATCCCATCGAGCCCTTTAAAATGTGGATATCATAGCCAATAAATGGACAGTTAACATTACCTAGCATCAAAAGCCGATGTTTCTTGCAACTGTCTGTGATCTCTCTGTAAATTTGATCCGCTAAGTCCCAGTAACCATTGGGTGATGCACAATGTCTTCCCATTAACCTGGTCGTTCCTCTCTTATTGCTCAGTTTCACCCATGTAGACTCAATAGATGAGCTCTCCAGTCTGTCCAGTCTGAGCAATGCAGTGATATTTTCCCTTAGGCGACCGCTCCCTCTGTAATCCGACCTGGTCTGTTGAATCATGTCTAACGCTACAGAACCCTTGAATGCTGAAAAGCCAGTCCTCACCAATTCCAACCAAATCACATCAATAGTCGCCATCCTGTAATTCAATATGCTGATCCATGCGTGAAGCTCATCTTCCTTTCCTAAAACACTCTTTACATTGAAATAATACGGATTTCGGAAAAAAAATAGCTTCACGATGCTCATCCTTTAGCTTCCTGACTTTCCCACACAACCGCTCCATTATCCACTCCGGTTCTTCATTCCCCTGCTCATGTTTAACACATCCCCACTCCCTATGCAGTGCTAACAAACCTTCCCCTATGGGTATCAGTCCCCCTCCAACTCGAGTTCAAAACCAACACGTCTGTCCAAGTCCCAAATTCCTTGGAAGAGAGCCCAATCATCCCAACATCTGAAGCACTCAGTCATGCACCATATCATCAGCCACACGTTAGACTGTATTATCGTCCTACTTCAGGCCTCACTAGTACCTGGTGCGGATAGCAATCTTGAGAACACAACCCTGGGGGTCCTGCCCTTTGGCTTAGCATCCATGAACACACATTGCAGGAGCTCCTCACACTTCCTGCTCTTACGTCATCCGACGAATCACCCTGACGTTAAGAAAGTTTCAGACTCGATGCGAGAGATCCCCGAGCTTGACAACACACCATCTAGAAATCTTGTTGTCGTCAACAGAATCCCCAGTCTGTTTTCCTAACCGCAGAATTTGCCCTGTTAATGCAGCTCACTCTTCTCAGTCCTTCTGAGTCACACAACCAAACTCAGTGCCAGAGGTATAATCGACATGGCTTTTCTCTTCTAGGTCATACCCGGAAACAGAAAATTTGTTCTGTTATAGAGGGGTTCTCTGCAGTGACAGATTCTGATTTCTCTCTCTTGACAGTCACCCACTTACCTGAGTCCTGCCCCTTGTGTACAGCTCCAGCCCTGTACATCCTTTCAGACAACCTCTCAGCCTCCTGAATGATCCCGGTTTCATCCAGCTCCAGCTCCAGTTCCTTAGCACAGTCTGTAATAAGCTGCAGTTGGATGCACTTCTTCCAGTTGTACTTGTCAGGGACATTGGATTTCTCCTTGTCTTGCCACACCCTGTAGGAAGAACATTCCACTATCCTGCCTGGCATTCCCACTGTTCGAACCGTAAAAACGGGAGCTAAAATATTACCCAAATTCTAGCTAAAGCCTCACTGGACCGTCTCTGACACGAAGCCTCAATTCTCCACACTATCTCTGGCTCACTCACCCTATGTCTGCTCCGCTTAAACATTGCTAAGTGATAATTACTGCACAATCCGTGGCTCAGAATGTCCGGACTGACACCTCTCGCTTCTTTAAATTCTTTCTCCCGCTATGAACACTTCAATGGCTGTTAGCGATCTGTGTCGAGCAGCAAGTGCTGGGTCAGTCCATGCTCAGGGTAGATTTGTACCCATCCCTCCGCTCCTTAATATATTCCCCATTGTTCATTACAGAGCGTGACTGAGCTCGCGGAGAAGGGAAACCGAGCGGGCGCTTCCAAACTCCTCCAAGATCTGGTGATGGAGAAGGGCACTGGAGCCCGGTGGGTGATGTGGGAATCCTTTGTGAAACTACACCATCATTTACCGAAGCTGAGCTGAATATTGAATGAATTACGGGAACGTGGTACGGTGAACAATACACTATGTGTTACAGATGTAAATGCTAATGAATTTACAGTATTACAAAGAACAGACTTCATGCAGGTTAATCTATTTGGACAGGTGACGGCCAGTTCGCCTACATGGACACTGAGCGGGGTTTATCTGAAGTGCCCACGCGTCTGAAAGGTAAGCGATGGAACGGAAATCTCAAAGTCTTTCTTTTACTCTGAGAGTCTGAATACCTGTCTTTCGTGATATGATTAGAGACTGTCTAAACATGGGAGACATTTTTTGTTGCTGTGGCTGGAGGACATGTAACCATCTGTAATTTTCAGCTCACCTTGTACCTCGGCTGTGCACCTGGAGACATCTATGAAATTTAACCCCATACTCAACCCCATACACCTGCCTTCTCACCATATCTTTTGATGCCCTGACCAATCAAGACCTTCTGCCATAAATATACCCATGGACACGGCCTCCACTGCAGTCTGTGGCACAGCATTCCAGCATTCACTACTCCTTGGCAACAATAATCCCCTTTACCTGTCGTAAAGGTTTGCCTCTCAACTTTGATGTTGTGCCTTTCAGTTGTGCCACAGAAAACATCCAGTCCATATCCACGCTATCTGGCATTTTCAACATTCAGTAGGTTTCAAAGAGATTCCCAACCGCACCCCATCCCCCCCCCCCCCCGCATTCCGCTAATTTCCAGTGATTACAGGCCCAAAGTTGCCAAGACGCTCCTCATATGTTAACCTCCCTCCCCTAATCCCAGAATCATCATCGTGAATCTCCTCTGGACTCTCTCAAAAGACAACACATCCAGTTTGAGATATGGGTTCCAACATTGTTGACAATACTCGCAAGCGTGGCCTGACTACAGTCTTATAAAGTTTCAGCATTATCTCTTTGTTTTTATATTCGATTCCCTTTTAAATAAATGCCAACATTGCATTTGCCTACTTTGCTACAGACTCGACCTGTAAATGAACCTTCTGTGAATCTTGCTGGAGGACTCCTAAGTCCCTCTGCACCTCTGGTGTTTGGCCCTTCCTCCCATTGAGATAATGGTCCGCACTATTGTTCCTTTAACCAAAATGCATTTTCATACATTTCCCAGCACTCTATTTCATCTGCTACTTTTTTTGCCCATTCTTCCAATTTGTCTTCTTTCTGGTACAATCGCATTGCTTCCTCAGCACTCCCTATCCCTCCACCTATCTTTGTATCATCCGCAAACTTTGCCACAAAGGCATCAATTCCATTATCTATATCATTGATCAAACAATGTGAAAAACTGCGGTCCGAATACTGACCCTGAAGAACACCACTGGTCACAGGCAACAAATCAGAAAAGGCCCCTTTTATTCCCACTCGCAGTCTCCTGTCTGTCAGCCATTCCTCTATCCATGCCAGTATCTTTCCTGTAAGGCAATAGGACTTTAACCTGTTCAGCAGTCTCATATGTGGCACCTTATCAAATGCCTTCTAAAAATCCAAGTAAATAGCACCCACTGACTCTCCTTTGTTCACCATTCCTGTTATTTCCTCGAAGAACAGATTTACCAGGCATGATTTCCCTTTACAGATACCGTCCTGACTTTGACTTATTTTGTCATTAGTCTCTTGGTACCTCGAAACCTCAACCTTAATAAGAGATTCCAACATTTTCCCAACCATCGAGGTTTGGTTAACTGGCCTATAATGTCCCTTCTTTTGCCTTCCACTCTTGTTAAAGAGTGGAGTGATATTTGCAATCCTCCAGTCCTCCGGGACCATGTCAGAATTAAGTGAATTTTGAAAGATCATGACCAATGCATCGGTTATCTCTCCAGAAACCTCTCTCAGGTCTCTGGGACGTAATCCATCATGCCCTGGTGACTTATCCAACTTAAGACCTTTTCGTATGCCGAGTACTTTTTCTTTTGTCATAGCTATGACACTCAATGCTACTGCCTGCTACTTAAGGACCACTGCACACTGCTGACGTCTTCCATAGTGAAGACATATTCAAAGTACCCATTAGGTTTATCTGAAATTTCTTTGTCCCCAATTACTATCTCACCAACATCATTTTCCAGTGGTTCAATTTGAACTCTCAACTCACTTTTACTCTTTATATTACTGAGAAAATGTTTATTATCCTGCTTTATATCATTGGATTGCTTGCCCTCATATATCATCGTTTTCCTTCCTATAGCTTGTTAAGTTGCCTTGTGTTAGATTTTAAAACGTTTCCTTTCATCCAAATTTCCTTCACTTTTGAAACATTATATATGCCCTTTCCTTGGCTTTTATGCGGTCCTTAACTTCCTTTGTCAATCACCGTTTCCTGCCCCTGCCGCTTAAGAACTTCTTCGTCTGTGGACCGTATCTATGCTGCGCCTTGTGAACTATTCCCAGAATCTTCAGCCATCTATGTTCTGCCGCTATTCCAGCTAGTATCCTTTCTAATCCACCTGGCAGAGCTCCTCTCTCATGTCTCTGTAATTCGCTTTATACCATTGCGCTACTGATATATGTAAGCTATGCTTCTCACTCTCAAATTGCTGTTTGAATTCCATCATGTTGTGATCACTGCCTCCTAAGGTTCCTTTGCATTAAGCTACCTATTAATATAGATTAACACCCAATCTAAGATAGCCTTTTCCTGAGTAGTCGCAAGCACAAGATACTCTGCAAAGCTATCACGTTGGTATTCAATAAATTCCCTCTCTTGCGAGCCAACACTTTAAATATGCTTGATTTTCCTATTCCCCTTGCATATTGAAGTCCTCCATTCCAATAGTGTCATTACCATTATTACATGCCTCTTCCAGTTCCTTTTTCAATCTCAACCCCTCCTCTTGGCTACTATTCTGAGGCCCTAATATAATTTTCATCATGTTTATTTTCACCTTTGCAATTTCGGATCTTGACCCACAAAGATTAAACAAGGATTGAACCCCATATCATGTCTTTCTAAAGATATAATTCCATCACGAATCAACAGAGCCACACTACCGCCTGAGTCGTCCTGCCTGTCCTTCGATACAAAGTATGTCCTGTGATCTTGAGGTCCCAACTATGGCCACGACTCAGTGACGCCCACAAAATCAAAGCGACCGATGTATAATTGCACCAAGTGTTCGTCCACCTTGGTCCGAATGCTACGCGCATTAAATACAACGCATTCTGTTCTGCATCTGCGCCCTTTTGAATTACATAAGAACATAAGAGATAGCAGCAGGAGTAGGCCAATCGGCCCCTCAAGCCTGCTCCGCCATTCAACAAGATCATGGCTGATCCAATCTTAACTCTAGTTTTCACCGAATCCCACAAGGCAACAATGCCAAACAACGGGGCACCATGCCGCCCATTTTATTTTATTATTCATCCCGCCCAAACCCATGTGATCACCCGGGAAAAAAAAAACCGAGTTGCCAGTTGAGGAGAAAAAATCTGGAAAATTCCTCTCCGACCCATCCAGGCTATCGAAAACTGGTCCAGGAGATCACATGGCTGATCTAAACCTAGCCTCATGTCCACTCATGTTCACCGTATCCCCTAATGCCACTTTTATCCAGAAAAATGTCTATCTCAGTTTTGAATTTATTGAGTGTAGTAGCTTCCACAGCTCTCTGGGGCAATAAATTCCACAGCCCCACTACCCTCTGAGAGAAGAAATTTCTCCGCATCTCAGTCCTGGAACGGCATCCCCTTATTTTAAGATTATACCCCCTAGTCCTCGTTTCACCCATCATTGAGAACATTCTCCCCGCACCCACCCGATCAAGCCCCTTCACAATCTTATATGTTTCAATGAGTTCGCCTCTCATTCTTCGGAACTCCAAAGAGTAGAGTCCCAATCTACTCAACCTCTCATCATACATCAACCCACCCATCTCCGGAATTAACCTAGTGAACCTTCTCTGCACTGCCTCGAGAGCCAGTATGTCCTTTCTTAAATATAGACACCAGAACTGCACGCAGTACTCCAGGTGTGGTCTCCCCAATACCCGGTACAACTCCAGTAAGACCTCCCTGTTCTTATACTCTATTCCCCTAGCAATAAACGCCATCATTCCATTGGCCTTCTTGACCACCTGCTGCACTTGCATACTAACTTTTTGTGTTTCCTGCACCAGGACCCCCAGATCCCTTTGCACAGAAGCACTTTCCAGTTTCTCTCCATTTAGATAATAACTTGCTCTATTATTTTTCCTGCCAAAGTGCAAGATCTCACACTTGTCAGTATTATATTTCATCTGCCAAATGTCTGCCCAATCACTCAGCCTATCTATGTCCCCCTGCAGGGTTTCAATGTCCTCCGCACTCATTACACTCCCTCCCATCTTT
The DNA here is from genome assembly GCF_048418815.1 of Hemitrygon akajei. Taxonomy (NCBI): domain Eukaryota; kingdom Metazoa; phylum Chordata; class Chondrichthyes; order Myliobatiformes; family Dasyatidae; genus Hemitrygon; species Hemitrygon akajei. Next base: position 2,406,565 of record NW_027331924.1, read on the forward strand.
GTGTCATCAGCAAACTTCGATACGTTGCACTTAGTCCCTTTCTCCAAATTATTAATATAGATTGTAAAGCGTTGGGGTCCCAACACCGACCACTGCGGAACACCACTAGTCACCAACTGCCAGTCTGAGAATAAACCATTTATCCCAACTCTCTGTTTTCTGTTAGAAAGCCAATCCTCCACCCATGCCAGAATATTATCCCCAATCCCATGATTTTTTACTTTAAGTAATAATCTTTGGTGTGGCACCTTGTCAAATGCCTTTTGGAAGTCCAAATACACCACATCCACTGGTTCCCCTTTATCTACCTTATATGTTATGTCCTCAAAGAACTCCAACAAATTTGTCAAACATGACTTCCCTTTTGTAAAGCCAAGCTGACTTTGTCCTATTAAGCTATGTTTATCCAAATGCCCTGTTACTGTTTCCTTAATTATCGATTCCAACATTTTGCCAACCACAGATGTTAGGCTAACGGGCCTATAATTCCCAGCCTTCTGTCTATTGCCCTTTTTAAATAAAGGAGTTACATTAGCATTTTTCCAATCTGCCGGGACCATTGCCGAGTCCAGCGAGTTTTGAAAAATTATCACTAATGCATCCACAATCCCGACCGCCACTTCCCTTAAGACCCTTGAATGCAAGCCATCCGGTCCAGGGGATTTATCCACCTTCAGTCCCATTAATTTATCAAGTACCATTTCCTTGGTGATTTGAATCGTAGTTAGCTTCTCTCCCCCTAGAGCCCCCTGTTTATCCAGTGTTGGGATATTTTGAGTGTCCTGTACTGTAAAAACTGATACAAAATATTTGTTCAGCGTTTCCGCCATCGCCATGTCCCCTACCATTAATTTCCCGGTCTCATCTTCTAGGGGACCAACATTTACTTTAGCCACCCTCTTTCTTTTTATGTAACTATAAAAACTCTTACTTTTATGTTTTTCGCCAATTTACTTTCATAATCTATCTTCCCCTTCTTAATCAATCTTTTTGTTATTTGCTGCTGATCTTTAAAAGCTTCTCGATCTTCAATCTTCCCACTAGATTTAGCTACCTTATATAACTTTCTTTTTAGTCGTATACTTCGCTTTATTTCTTTACTTAGCCACGGATAACTATTTTTTCTTTTACACCCTTTTTTCTTCAGTGGAATATATTTTTCTTGATAGTTGTAAAATAACTCCTTAAATATACACCACTGATCAAGTACCGATCTACCCTTTAATCTATTTTCCCAATCCATCTTAAGCAATTCCGCTCTCATACCATCATAGTCTCCTTTATTTAAGCTCAGTACGCTTGTTTGAGAACCAACCCTCTCATCCTCTAATTGAATATGGAATTCGACCATGTTATGGTCACTTATTCCAAGGGAATCCTTTACTAGGACATTTTTTTATTAGTCCTGTCTCATTACACAGGACCAGATCTAAGACTGCTTGCCCCCTTGTCGGCTCAGTAACGTATTGTTCAAGGAACCCATCCCGAATACACTCAATAAACTTTTCTTCAAGGCTGCCGTGTCCGACTTGATTAGTCCAGTCAATATGAAAGTTAAAATCCCCCATAATTATAGCTGTTCCCTTATTACAAGCCCCAACTATTTCCTGATTTATGCTCCGACCAACTGAGTTACAGCTGTTTGGAGGCCTATAGACTACTCCCACCACTGCTTTTTTCCCTTTACTATTTCTTATTTCTACCCAAATTGTTTCATTATCCTGATCCTTTGAGCCAATATCATTTCGTTTTATTGCAGTGATTTCTTGCTTTATTAACATAGCCACCCCACCTCCTTTTCCTTCTTGCCTGTCTCTCCTAATTGTCGAATACCCTTGTATGTTTAATTCCCAGTCCTGGTCACCCTGCAGCCATGTTTCCGTAATTGCCACAATATCATAACCATACGTAATTATTTGGACCGTCAACTCATCAATTTTATTCCTAATACTACGTGCATTCAAATAAAGGACTTTCAAATATGTTGGACACATTTCCTACCTTTTCCTTTTGTACAACTTTACGCTTATCTCCGTACATTCTTTCCCCTCCTGACACATTCTGTCTTTTTATTCCTCCACTTTTACCTACATCCATTACCTTCTCCATTGTCTTTTTAATTATTTGCTCTCTAGAATCCTCCCCCCCACTAGTTAGTTTAAAGACCTCTGTGCAGCCCTAGTTATATGATTCGCCAGGACACTAACCCCAGCCCGGTTCAGGTGAAGCCCGTCCCTCCGGAACAGTTCTCTCCTGTCCCAGTACTGGTGCCAGTGTCCCAAGAAAAAAAACCCACTTCTCCCACACCAGTCTTTGAGCCACGCGTTTATCTCCCTAATTTTATTTCACCTAGCAAAATTTGCTCGTGGCTCAGGTAATAATCCAGAGATTATTACCCTTGAGGTTCTGTTTTTTTTAATTTGACCCCTAGCTGCTCATATTCCTGTAACAGAACCTTCTTCCTTGTCCTATCTATGTCATTAGTACCGACGTGTACTAAGACAACTGGATCCTCCCCCTCCCACTGCAAGTTTCTCTCCAGCCCAGAAGAGATGTCCTTAACCCTGGCACCAGGCAGGCAACATAGCCTTCGGGACTCTCGCTCTCGGTTGCAGAGAACCCTATCTATCCCCCTGACGATACTGCCCCCTATTACTACAACATTTCTATTGACTCCCCCCTCTGGAATGGCCCCCCACTCCACGGTGCTATGGGCAGGTTGCTCATCCTTCCCACAGTCCCCGCTCCTGCCCTCACAGGGAGTTAAAGCCTCGAATCTGTTGGACAAGAGCAAGGCCTGCATCTCCTCCAGCCCTACCTCCTGGATGCCCCTACTTGCCTCACTCATAGCCACACCATCCTGTGCTTGACTGCAATCTACATTAGTTAATCTATTAGGTGTGGCTATCTCCTGGTACACAGAGTCCAGGTGACTCTCCCCCTCCCTGATGTGTCGCAGTGTCTGAAGCTCGGACTGCAGCTCATCAATATGAAGCTGGAGTTCCTCGAGCAACAAACACTTGCTGCAAATGTAGTCGCCGTGTCCCTCAATGGGGTCTACCTGTGTGAATTTTGCCTGTGTGGTGCATTTCAACACTTCGATCTGTCTGCATTTCAACCCAATCATGAGCTTCTCCTTCCTTACATTCATGTTAGACCTATCATCTACTCTTAAGCTTGTTGGCGCACCCTCAGCTCTATCATCCTGGTTCCCACACCGCTGCCATGTTAAAACACTCCCAACAGCTCCAGTAAATCTGTCCGCCGTAATATTGGTCCCCCTCGTATTCGTGCAACCCATCCATTTTGGACAGGGCACGCCTGTCCCAGAGGTTGTCCTAATTATCCAAAAACCTGAATCACTGCCCCCGCTGCAATTCTTCAGCCGCGCATTTATCTGCCACCTCATTCTATTCCTACGTTCACTATCGTGTGAAACACACAACAATCCCGAGATTACTATGAGTTCCAGCTTCTCGGCTTCCTTCACGACCACCTCCTGTTTTTTTCTTCCAGGGTCATTGATACCAATATGTGCCATGACCGCTGGCTGCGCACCCTCTCTTTTCAGCGTATTGTGGACGTGCCCAGAAACATTTCGGATCCTGGCCCCTGGGAGACAACGTACCATCTGTGTCCCTTTTAATGTCCGCAGAATCGCCTACCTGTCCCTCTGACTATAGAGTCCCCTATTACTGCTGCCATCCTTTTCAATTCCTACTGTTCTGGGCAACATCAGGGAATTGCCTGAATTCATGTACAAGCTCCCTGGAGCAGAGGAGACTGTAGAGGTGTGGTAGGTGTGTATAGCCTGAGTTCATGTACCAGCTCCTCGGAGAATAAGAGACTATAGAGTAGAACGGGGTGTGTTACATCGCGACTGGTTCAGCCTGGAAAATGAAACAAAAATAATGTTCCTTTTCTATGGGTCAGTACTGACTGTTTAAACTTAAATGATTGTCAAAAGTATCGGGTCCATTATGAAACATAGAAACACTGAAAACCTGCAGAACATTACAGGCCTTTCGGCCCACAAATCTGTGTCGAAAATGTCCCCACCTGAGAAAGTACCTAGGGTTACCCATAGTCCTCTATGTCTCTGAGCTCTATGTACCTGTCCAGGTTCTCTTAAAAGACCCTATCGTATCCACCTCCACCACCATCGCCGACAGCCTATTCCACGCACTCACCACTCTCCGTGTAATAAAGTCAACCCTGACATCTCCTCTGTAGCTACTTCCAAGCACCGTAAAACTGTGCCCTCTCATGCTCGCCATTTCAGCCCTGGGAAAAAAAGCCTCTGACTCTCTACGTGATCAATGCCTCTCATCTCCTTAGACACCTCTATCAGATCACCTCTCATCCTCTGTCACTCCAAGCAGAAAAGGCCGAGTTCACACAACCTATTCTCATGAGGCATGCTCCCCGGTCCAGGCAACATCCTCGTAAATCTCCTCTGCACCCTTTCTATGAGTTCAACACCCTTCCTGTAGTGACGCGACCAGAATTGGGCAAGGCATTGCAAATGAAGTCTGACCATGTTCCTGTCTATCTGCAGCATTACCTCTCAGCTCCTAAACTCAGTTCCACGATGTTCGAAAGCCAATGCACCGCATGCTTTCTTAAACACAGAGTCAACCTGCGCAGCAGCTTTGAGTGTCTTAAGAATTTAGACGCCACCCTGCCAAGAGTCTTTCCATTAATGCTATATTCTGCCATCATATTTGACCTACCAAAATGAACCTCTTCACACTTATCTGGATTGACCTCCATCTGCCACTTCTCATCCCAGTTTTGCATCCTATCAATGTCCTGCTGTACCCTCTGACATCACCCCACACCAGTGACAACACCTCCAACCTTTGTGTCATCAGCAAATTTACTAACACATAATACACGGTGTGTTACACCGTGACTGGCTCGGCTGCGAACTGAAAACTCTATGGCTCAGTCCTGACAGCTTAAACCGAAAGGAATATCAGCAACATCAGATCCGTTATGAGAAAAAAATGAACTAAATTGCCCATTGCCCCCGCCACTGTTACCCTCTGCAGTGTTGGTCAGTTCAACAGAAGCTAAGCAGTGAAACCACCCTCTCCACACAACAGTCTCCTCTCCAGAATCACGTGTGCACTTGGTGCTCGCTGGAACACCGGGGAATCAGGAAACTACAAAAGGAGGGGCGAGTGGACGCTTTAATAGCGAAACTAAATCAGATCAGAAATGTTTCTGTGCCATCAGTCATTTTCAGACACTCTGTCTCTGAGCTCCAAACAATCTCTTCAATAAGTTTTCTTTTTGAGGAAATACGCGATTGTTCCATGTTCATCAGATCAGGCATTGACAACCTATTTCCTCAGATGTTCGACAGAAACACATGGAGACTCTGCGGGAACAAACTGAAAAACTAAGAGTGAACACGATCCTGATGAGGGAGAAGGTGAAGGTTTTCAAGCTGGTTGATCGATACGCTGAGCTCACGGTCATTTCTACTGTTCGAGATCGGACACTGGTGGAACATGAGCTGCTGGCAAGAGGCAGAGACCACGAGGAGTGGAGACAGAAACATCTCTGCAAAGACTTGGAGAAAATCCACATTGCTCATCTGTTTCAGAATCGTTATTCACATAGTTTTCGGGAAGAAATGTAAAGAACTTCAGGATGTTCGGCAGCAGTGGCCGGAGTCCCGGGTATCGGGAAAACAACAATGGTACAAAAGATTGTTTATGACTGGTCCACAGGGAAAATATACGAACAATTCCATTTTGTATTCTTTTTCAAATTCCGAGATTTAAACTCCATTAACTGTAGAATAAATCTGAGGGAATTGATTCTGGATCAATATCCTTACTTTGGGAATGTACTGAGAGAGGTGTGGAAGAACCCAGAGGGTTTACAGTTTATTTTTGATGGCTTAGATGAATTCAAACACAGAATCGATTTTGCTGACAGTCGGAGAGACACAGAACCCAAGCAACAGTGCCCAGATCCCGAGTGGTGGTGTGAAGTGTCGGACATTGTGTACAGTTTAATCCAACACAAGCTGCTCCCAGGGTGTTCAGTTCTGGTGACCACCCGCCCTACTGCGTTACATTTATTGGAAAAGTCAGAGATCAGCATCTGGGCTGAAATCCTGGGATTTGTTGGTGAGGAACGGAATGAATATTTCATCAGATATTTTGATGATCAGACGGTGGCAGAAGCTGTTTTCAAATACGTGAAGGAGAACGAGATCCTGTACACCATGAGCTACAACCCCTCCTACTGTTGGATCCTCGCTCTGGCACTGGGCCCCTTCTTCACACAAAGAGTCAGAGACCCGCAGCGAGTTCCCAAGACCATCACCCAACTCTATTCCTACTATATCTACAACATCCTGAAAAACCACGGCCGTGAAATTGAGAACCCCCGTGAAGTGTTACTCAGGGTTGGTCAGATGGCCTTCAGAGGAGTGTCCGAGAAGAAGATTGTGTTTACGGGTGAAGATTTGATCAACTACAATCTGCAGCCTTCCCAGTTCCTGTCCGGGTTCCTGATGGAGCTTTTGGAGAGAGAAGATTCTGCCCGGAGCGTGGTGTACACATTCCCACACCTCACCATCCAAGAGATTGTAGCTGCAGTCGCACAATTCCTGACTCTACATCCCGGCGATATCCTGAAATTCCTCACTGAAGCCCACAACACGACAGATGGGCGATTTCAGGTATTTTTGCGTTTTGTTGCTGGGCTCTCCTCCCCAATGACAGCTCGGGGCCTGGAGGAGTTTCTGGGTCCATTTCTTCATCAAACAACCTGCCGGGTGATTGACTGGGGGAAGGAGGAGGTTAAACGCCAGATTGGAAACGCGAGGAGTGAAGCTGGTAAAAAGGAGCCTCCTGAACACATTGCACTTCCTGTTTGAGTCTCAGAATCGTGGACGTGCTCAGGCTACACTGGGATCTGTGGAAAATCTTTCATTCAGTGAAATGTCACTGACCCCGATTGACTGCGCGGTCCTGTCCCATGTCATCGGGTTCTGTGATACAATAATAAACCTCGATCTGGCTGGCAGCCACATTCAGTGTGAAGGAATCCAGCGGCTGGGACCCGGGCTGCACAAGTGCCAGGAGTTAAGGTAACTTGATTTAACTCTCACTCTGAACTGTGAAACTTCCATTGTGATTTTGGCAAAGTTGTAGTAAATCCGATTGTGAAGAATTGTGTAAAATGACCAGGGGATCGGTCTGTATTTCCCCAAGGATGAGAGGTTTCTGTGTTTCGTTGTTAAGGGGTGTGGAGACTTTAGATTAGTAAACAATGGCCATTTGTTTAATGGTAGTAAATCACGGGAATGGCTGTGACTGCAGCAGGTTGGTCAGAGTTTCACACACCCGTCCCGGTGAAGGACAAGAGATCGTCAGCGGACTGTCCCTATGAGAAGGAAATAATTATCATTATGAAATTGTCCTCCACAGCCCTTCCCCGCGTGTGACTATCACCATCAGTCCACCTGTGTGACTGTGTTCACTACCGGATACCCAGACCGCATGGGTGCATCTGTTCTCCCGTTTGTGGGTCTCAGTTCAGATCCACCCCTCCCGTGCAATCCCTCGTCTTGTTGGAATTTCTTTTCCCATCAGTATCCTCCTATGGGATCTCTCTTTCCCATCCCTCTTCCTCTTGTGGGATCTCTTCTCCTTCCTCCTGTGGGACCACTCCTCTTTCCTCTTCTGGGATCTCTCTTCTTTCCTCATGTGGGATCTCTCCTCTTTCCTCTGTGGGACATCTCCTCCAGCCTCCTCCGTGATCTCTCTTCCTCAATCCCCATCCTCTTGCAGGTTCTCTCTTCCTATCCCTTTTCCTCAGGTGGGTTCGCTTCCACCATCTCCCATCGACACTTTCCCATTAACAAATCTTCCTCACTGTGGGACTTTCCCCCATCCTTCAACCCCGCCCCTCCCGACCCTCCCACGTCTGGAACACGTTTCCAACTATTGGTGAATGACACAGAATATTTGGAGTTTACAGGGTCACGCTGACAGACAAACTTACTGACATTCGGTAAATACCCTGGAGCTGGGCAGTGAGGAACATTGGCAGTGATGCGAACTCCGACCGGTGATTTACTGACGGGTTTAATTTTTCCTCAGATATCTGAGTGAGAGAAAATTCCTCAGACACACGGGTTGAATCACTTTGTTCATCAATTTGTTTAGACTTGGGCGTAATGAACTGGGAGATTCTGGAATGAAACCGGTGTCGGCGGCACTAAACAACCTGGAGTGTAAAATAGAGAAACTGCGGTAAGTACGGAACTGTGGGAGATTGTGTTTACAGTCACTGGGTGTCTGACTCTGAACACTAACGAGATATGTAATTGTGTTACTGATAAACACTGGGGAGTTGTACCGTCTCCGGTCTCGCTGTGTCCTTCACCCCGCTCTCTCTCATCTCCAGGCTGAGCCATGTCGGTGTCACAGATTCCGGTGCCAAGGAACTCACTTCCGCACTCAATACAAACCGATCACTTACGGAGCTGCTCCTGAGTGAAAATGACCTGGGAGATTCAGGAGTGAAACTGGTGTCTGCGGCTCTGAGAAATCCGGAGTGTAAAATACGGAAACTGGGGTAAGTACCAGACTGAGGGAGATTGTGTTTGCAGTCACTGACTGTCTGACACTGAGCATTAATGTGATCAGTAATTGTGTTACTGATAATCACCGAGGATTTGCTCCGTCTCCTGTCTCTTTGCGTCCTTCACCCTCGCTCTCTCTCATCTCCAGGCTGGAAAATGTCGGTCTCACAGATTCTGGTATCGAGGATCTCGGCTCCGCTGTCAGTACAAATTTATCACTGACGGAGCTGGACCTAGGATGGAACTCTCTCACAGATCGATCTGTCCCCGGTCTCCGCCGCCTCATACTGACTCTCCCCAGTCTGGTATGGATCCGGTGAGTGTTTGTGTTAATGTTCAATGTGATAAAATAACAGCGGATCCGCGGGTTTTCTGGTGATATTTGTCGGTGAGTGTTGTTGAAACATTAACCTCAGTCTCCTGTAACTGATACTGTTGTGTAATCTGTTTATTTCATCTTTATTCCTCCATCTGTTTCAGGCTGGGTGGGAATCAGTTCAGTGAGACCGGGATGAAGGAACTGAGATCTCTGCAGGAACCTAGACCCGGACTAAGAGTGTGGACCGCGTGAACTTCTGAATGTGTGAACATCCCCGCCCACGAGATGAGGACACTTTGGCCGATTCCCCCCTCCCATTTAACTCCCCTTCCCCTTTAACTCCCCCTCCCCTTTAACTCCCAGCCTTATCTTTAATGGCCGCGCGCCAGGTTTAATTCCCAAAGGTTTTGAGGGAACTGACTCCCGGATCGCTTCTCTTGTCGTGAAGCGCGAGACTGGAGCCAGTCGCGTAATTCCGCCTCCTGTCCAGCAGCGGCGCTGCTTTCGCCGGATATCTGCGTTCGAGACTCCCCACGTAAGATGGGGAATTAGGCGAGGATGGCGGGTTTCAGTCTGGGACGCCATTGATGACATTAAGAAAACCGTCGACTTTATCTTTGAAGAGGTGAACACCCTGAGGTCTGATGTCGTGCAAATCAAAGGGCCTTGTACGGACCACGAAAAGGTAATTCAGACTTTGGAGCTGAGGCCAAGCGTTATCGGAGAAGGTGGAATCTGAAATCCTCGACATTCCAGAGCAAAGAGATGAAAATATTAAAAATAAAGTAACTCAAATATTCGAAGCAGTAACTCGGAGTCCAACGAGGAGATTCGACGACGCGTGGATGCTGTCCATCGTCTCGGTCGGATAAGAGGGAATAAGAATTCAAGGATAAGAATGGAGGAATTCAAGGGGGCGGGCGGTATATATTTGAGGCAGGGTTTAAGGGTCGGCCCAACATAAGATGCCTCGGTTGACCATTATTGGATTTTCAAACAGAACCGCGAGCGATCTGGAATGGAAACAATCCAGAAAAGATGAATACTTGCTCTCGCAGAGGCTGAGGTTCGCCGAGGACCTGACTGCAGCTGATAAGTTGGCCCGACAGAAGCTGTGGCCGCTGGTGGAGGCTACTAGAAAAGATAGGAAGCGTGCTTTGTTTGCTGGTACTCGAGCTTTCATTGATGGAAAAGAGATCCGAGCAGAACGGTAACATGTTGTTGTGGCAACTGGTCTACTATCTCTGCTAATATTCCAGTCTGGCCTTTGTTTATGTAGGACTGGGATAGTTTTTTATACTTTTATTATTAGAATTGAAGATATTTTTTCTGTGTATATATAGTCTCTCATGAGACTGTCTTTCTCACTTTTTTCTCGTTAATGCCAGGGGACTTAGTCACACTGTTAAACGTAAGGCTTTATTCTTGTTCTTAAACCAGCATAAACATGTGGATTTCTTTTTAATCCACGAGTCACACTCTGTGACTGAAGACATTAAACTATGGAAATCCCTGTGGGGGAACGATGTTTGGTTTTCACATGGTTCTGGACTTTCTGCAGGGGTTCCTATTCTGATGTTTAACTTTAAAGGAGATGTTTTGCACACTGAGGCGGACACGAATGGACATTGTTTGGTTCTAATTGTTCAATATTGTGGTAACCCTTTTCTTATTTCTAATATTTATGGATATAATATTACAAATGATAACGAAAGATTACTTGAGATTTTTCGAAAGAAAACGTTTTGATTATTGGCTCTCTAAATTTCCTAATTTTTTTGTTCTGGAAGGAAATTTTAATATGGCTTTAGATGAAAAAAATTGACCGGTGTTCCCCAAGGTAACACTCCACTTATAATAACTTTACTTGCTTTATTCAGAAGTTTAATATTATAGATATTTGGAGAGAGCACTTTCTTGGAGTTAAAAATTATGCTTGGACTAATAACTATTATATGCATGTCTAGATTAGATTACTGGTTACTATCCATACCATAAGAAATAACAATGTCTCTTTATTTTTTCCCTCACCTTCAACAGATCATAAAGCTACCTCTATACAAATTGCATTATCTTCAGCTGAATCCAACTTTAAATCTGATTGGGAACTGAATAATTCCATTTTGGGGCATGAAGTTGTCTCTTTTCACATTAAAAAGTTGGCAACCTTCTTACGTAAAGCGATGGCAAAGAATAATTTCTCTATAAACTGGGAATATTTAAATCCGAATCTGCCAAATTGTAAAGGAAATGCAGTAGTGATTTGGTAATGAAAAGAAAATTGGAAGAACAGTTATCAATCTCAGAGACTTCAAATTTATGTGAATTGATTCCAGATATCCTTTCAGGGAGAGATCAGAGGAACCAGCTTTATTAAAGGATAAGTTATACCATTTCTATCTTATAAAGGCAGAAAGTGCATATGTGAGATCTAGAAAGCAATGGCTGGAAGAGGGTGAACAACGTACAGCTTATTTCTTTCCTTTAGAAAAGCAACGTGCCCAATTCAATTCCATTCATCAGCTTAATATTGATGGTGTGACCACAGAGTAATCTAATAAAAATAGTAAAATATTGTTCTGCTTGTTCTGCTCAAACTATTGTGAAGCATCTACACTACATTTAATGAATGATATTAATATTCTTAGGAAGCTGTCCAATGATTAGAAAGTCTTGTGTGATGCTCTTATTGCCGTGGGAGAGGTTGAGGCTGCCATTTCAAATTTAAAAATCAATAAGTCGCCGGGTGTGGACGGTCTGACTGCAGAGTTTTGTAAGATGTTTTCTGACACCTTAGCTCACTTTTTACTAAAATTGTTATTTTAGAATACATTGATAAAGAATTTCTTCCCACTTCTTTAACGCAGGGCCTTATTACTTTAATTCCCAAACCAAGAAAAGATAAACTATTTATCGATAATTGGCGTCCTATTTGCCTTCTCAATAGTGATTATAAAATTCTGGCCCAAATCGTTGCTAACACAATGAACATAGTTTTACCATTTATTATTGACGAAACACAGTCAGGTTTCATAAAGCGTCATCATATCTCTAATAATGTCAGATTGATTATTCTCATCTTGTTCAAAATGCTAGTTTTATACTCTTTTAGATTTTTGCAAAGCTTTTGATACTATTGAGCATCAGTTTATCTTCACTGCTCTTGGTAAATTTGGAATTGGTCCATTATTTTGCAAGGCGGGGTGGAATTATCCCGGGAGGGAATCTTTTTGCTCCCCTTGCTGAGGACGGTGCATTCAGCAGTCTGGCCGATATAATGATGTTAAATTGACAAATCCCTCGGCAGTGAGCCTGGGTCTACAGCGCTCTCGGACGCGAGCCGGAAGTGTGATTTTATAACCATCGGTTCCGCGATGCAGAGTGATGGTGAGAAACGGGAATGATAATTCAGACTGGCACTCGTTGTCGCCGGTCAGCTAATTGTGTGTGAATGTGAGTGAGTCGAGAGCAGCTTATTTATTCCCGCACGTCAGCAGCTCATACGTTGTTTAACTTACACTTGTCATGATGAATTCAATAAACCGCTGTAGCTTCCTGTCTTGGTGTCGGACTTTATTCTCATCAGAGCAGAAACGATGACCTGGGGTTACCGCTGCCCTCCGCCCCCGGAGAACTACAATAATGGGTCTGAGCTCCTCACACTGACACAGTAGCGTCTCAGCCCCAGGCAGAGTTATGTCGGACTTGCAGAGTCTGGGTGCTCAGGATCTCATCTCCACTCTACCCCCATCGTGGCTAACTGCCCCTGCAGACTGTTAAAATCGACTGTTATGTCAGACGTGATTTCACTTATGTCCCAAGTACGATAGTGATGGGGGATGGAATACCGGCGTTAGGCACAGGGTGAAGCTCCCTCTACATCATCCCATCACACACACTCCCGGGGTCAGACACAGAGTGAAGCTCCCTCCACACCGACCCATCACACATTCCCGGGGTCAGACACGGAGTAAAATTCTCTCCTCGCCTTCCGATCTCGCCCTCTCATACCCAGCCACGGAGAAGCGGTCTCTGTGGCGTGAGATGGATCAGCTAAGTTCAGATTGAAACTGCAGCACAGGAACATCCTCCATCCCACACACGAGTTGAATCTACGTAGGGGTGGTCAGAGAGATGGGGAGTGATACAGGGTGCACGGAGGTAGAGCGGGTGGGAGGGGGCACAAATGGAAAGGGAAATGGTGGTGGATATTAGTACGCTAGCGGTTGACAATCGAATTTGACGTCTATCGTGGAGAAGTCGCCCAGGATGAAATCGAAGATGAGGATAATTTTGCAAAATGAGACCCCAACCCTAGGCGTCCTATCTCACCGACCGCACTCCTAACGGGACGCTATCCATTCCCATCCACTCACACTGGCCTCGCACTCAATCGAAGGCCATCTTTTCCCATTCATTCCTACCATCCGCACTCCCAATAGACGTCACCCCTTCCCATTCACTCCGCCCATTCGCATTCCTAACGGGACGCACCACGACCCATTCGCTCCCATCATCCGAAAATTCCAACGGGACCCCACAGCTTCCCATTCACTCCCACCATCCACACTCTCAATAGACCCCAAGAGAGTGACGCTGTGACATGAAATAGTCACAGATTCGCTTAAAATGTCTGACGGGACAGTTTAGGGCTGGTTTAAAGTGGGCTTGTTTAAAGTGGGCTTCGGGAATGGAGGGGGTGAGAGGCCGATTGAAAGCGGCCTTCACCATCGTTAATTTTGTTGAGATAAAAGGAGAGATATGGTGACTGAAAGAGACCCCGTTCGGCCGGGTTGAACCGGGACCAAGGAGGGAGCGCCGCCTTGGTTAAAGTGAGCGGCAGAGAAGGAGTGAAGCACACGTTGACTGCAAATGGCCGACGCTCCTCTGAAATGGCTGCTGGGGAGGGAGTGACGGATTTGGTAGAAGTGAGCATAAGAGAGGGAGGGACGCGCTGACTTAAAATGGGGGAATCCTGGGTTAATGTTGCACAGACTGACAGATACAGAATGAGCCACACTCTCACACTGTAACAGAGACTGACAGATACAGAATGAGACACACTCTCACACTGTAACAGAGACTGACAGATACAGAATGAAACCCACACTCTCGCACTGTTTCAGAGACTGTTATAAAATAATATTTTATTTTTTAAAATAAAATAAAATGTTATGAGAATAAAATTCTTACATTAACACTAAACCAGAGAGTGACACCACCCGAACCCCACAGTCTCGGGGTGTACCAGGGACTGATATCCACAGAATGATCTCCATTCACTCACATTGCTCCGAAAGCTGGTGAGTACAGAATGAACCACCCCTCTACACACTATACTGGTGACAAGCAGGTAAGGATAATCTCATTTCCACTGTCCGCATGTCTCCGCCTCCTCAGAGACAGCCGTTTATCAGCCCTACCCCGCACAGGGACCCCGCTTGGGTCGCGGCTTTTCAATTCTGCAACTGCCCTTTTTCGGGGTTTTTCACACTACGTCAAGGTATCCATTCAGAAAATTCCAGTTTCATTTTTTTATGGATTCTGCCTGACACGCTGATTATTTTAAATATTTTGTTCATTAGTGGACACATCATCAAACAACAATATCGGCTTCAAATCATCCACCTCTTTCGGGGCTGCTCCAAATTACTGCAGCATACTACCGTTTGTAAATACTTCGATGCATATTGGCTCCACATCTCCCTGACTCCACAGAAATGAATCGCTCTGCACCGTTCTACAGGGATCAGCTGCCGGCTGATGTCGTCACAATGTCTGCGCCGCACTCGCTGATACATCGGCAGCACAACGTTGTCGGTAACTGATCGGGTCCGCAGACTTCACACACAAAACTGCAAATGTTGCTTCGCCGATGCTGTTACGGGGAACGCGGATAACGGCAATGATCAATCAGCATGTCTTTCTCACACGGTAAAATTTTTCAAGCATGCTGTGTGAGATTCAGCCTGTCTTCCAGCTGCCCGCCATCCCTCTGAAGAATCTCTGAGCGACGTGGTCTTCTATCTCCTGTACGCGGTGCCCTGAGTGATGAAGGCTGGCATGCCAAAATCCGCTTTTACCTCCCCGTCTACGTGGAACCACATACCAAAATTTAGTGCGTTCCGTTAATCGAAAACTAGACAGAGTGAACACAGATTTCTCTCCACCCCGCCACCTCTAAACACATTTCCCTCTCTTACACTCCCCCCTCTCTCTTCCCAATGCTTTCCTTTCGCCGCCACCGCTCTACCCATACCTTTCAACCCCATACCCCAAACACTCCCCTTCCTCTTTCTTACCGGCCATCTGACTATTGAGTCAGTGACTTCGCCACCTCTCCGGCTCATCAGTTCGCTCCTCATCCTATCACTCCTCTTCCTCCCAAAGCCCTCACCCCTCCTCCCCAAAACCCACATGTATATGGGTGTGCGTGTGTGAATATCTGAGATATGTACATTTCTTTATTCAATGACAAAATTATTAGAAGTAACGCAGAAATACGAAACGTAAGACTATGTAAAGCACAAATTAAAATAGTGTTATTGCAATGAATAACACGCTCGATCCCCGGATTGCATCCATGGGTACCGCATGCTCCTTCGCCATCGATTCTGTGTGAGACAGTGGCCATTGTAAGTCAGTGACTCACTCCATCCCTGGCGGCAACATTAACCCAGGATTCCCCCATCTTAAGTCAGCGCGTCCCTTCCTCTCTTATGCTCACTTCTACCAAATACGTCACTCCCTCCCCAGCAGCCATTTCAGAGGAGCGTCGGCCATTTGCAGTCAACGTGTCCTTCACTCCTTCTCTGCCGCTCACTTTGACCAAGGCGGCGCTCCCTCCGTGGTCCCGTTTCAACCCGGCCGAACGGGGTCTCCTTCAGTCACCACATCTCTCCCTCCTTGGTCCCGTTTCAACCCGGCCGAACGGGGTCTCCTTCAGTCACCACATCTGTCCCTCCTTGGTCCCGTTTCAACCCGGCCGAACGGGGTCTCCTTCAGTCACCACATCTCCCCCTCCTTGGTCCCGTTTCAACCCGGCCGAACGGGGACTCCTTCAGTCACCACATCTCTCCCTCCTTGGTCCCGTTTCAACCCGGCCGAACGGGGTCTCCTTCAGTCACCACATCTCTCCCTCCTTGGTCCCGTTTCAACCCGGCCGAACGGGGTCTCCTTCAGTCACCACATCTCTCCCTCCTTGGTCCCGTTTCAACCCGGCCGAACGAGGTCTCCTTCAGTCACCACATCTCCCCCTCCTTGGTCCCGTTTCAACCCGGCCGAGCGGGGTCTCCTTCAGTCACCACATCTCTCCCTCCTTGGTCCCGTTTCAACCCGGCCGAACGGGGTCTCCTTCAGTCACCACATCTCTCCCTCCTTGGTCCCGTTTCAACCCGGCCGAGCGGGGTCTCCTACAGTCACCACATCTCTCCCTCCTTGGTCCCGTTTCAACCCGGCCGAACGGGGTCTCCTTCAGTCACCACATCTCTCCCTCCTTGGTCCCGTTTCAACCCGGCCGAACGGAGTCTCCTTCAGTCACCTCATCTCTCCCTTTTTCTCAACAAAATTAACGATGGTGAAGGCCGCTTTCAATCGGCCTCTCACTCCCTCCATTCCCGAAGCCCACTTTAAACAAGGTTTCACCAGCCCTAAGCTGTCCCGTCAGACATTTTAAGTGAATCTGTGACTATTCCATGTCACAGCGTCACTCTCTTGGGGTCTATTGAGAGTGTGGATGGTGGAAGTGAATGGGTCGTGGTACGTCCCGTTAGGAATGCGAATGGGTGGAGTGAATGGGAAGGGGTGACGTCTATTGGGAGTGCGGATAGTAGGAATGAATGGGAAAAGTTGGCCTTGGATTGAGAGCGAGGCCAGTGTGAGTGAACGGGAACGGACAGCGTCCCGTTAGGAGTGCGGTCGGTGAGAGAGGACAGCAAGGGGTGTGGTCTCATTTTTGCAAAATTATCCTCAACTTCGATTTCATCCTGGGCTACTTCTCCACGATAGACGTCAAATTCGATTGTCAACCGCTAGCGTTCTAATATCCACTTTCATTCCCCTTCCCATTTGTGCCCCCTCCCACCCGCTCCACCTCCGTGCACCCTGTATCACTCCCCATCTCTCTGACCACCCCTACGTAGATTCAGCTCGTGGGATGGAGGATGTTCCTGTGCTACGGTTTCAATCTGAACTTAGCTGATACATCTCACGCCACAGAGACCGCTTCTCCGTGGCTGGGTATGAGAGGGCGAGATCGGAAGGCGAGGAGAGAATTTTACTCCGTGTCTGACCCCGGGAGTGTGTGATGGGTCGGTGTGGAGGGAGCTTCACTCTGTGTCTGACCCCGGGAGTGTGTGTGATGGGATGATGTAGAGGGAGCTTCACCCTGTGCCCAAAGCCGGTATTCCATCCCCCAACCCTATCGTACTTGGGACATAAGTGAAATCACGTCTGACATAACAGTCTATTTTAACAGTCTGCAGGGGCAGTTAGCCACGATGGGGGTAGAGTGGAGATGAAATCCTGAGAACCCAGACTCCGCAAGTCCGACATCCCTCAGCCTGGGGCTGAGACGCTACTGTGCCAGTGTGAAGATCTCAGACCCATTATTGTAGTTCTCCGGGGGCGGAGGGCAGCAGTAACCCCAGGTCATCGCTTCTGCTCTGATGAGAATAAAGTCCGACACCAAGACAGGAAGCTACAGCGGTTTATTG
Organism: Hemitrygon akajei; assembly: GCF_048418815.1. Classification (NCBI taxonomy): domain Eukaryota; kingdom Metazoa; phylum Chordata; class Chondrichthyes; order Myliobatiformes; family Dasyatidae; genus Hemitrygon; species Hemitrygon akajei. The sequence goes on from NW_027331924.1 coordinate 2,424,212, forward strand.
AATTCATCATGACAAGTGTAAGTTAAACAACGTATGAGCTGCTGACGTGCGGGAATAAATAAGCTGCTCTCGACTCACTCACATTCACACACAATCAGCTGACCGGCGACAACGAGTGCCAGTCTGAATAATCATTCCCGTTTCTCACCATCACTCTGCATCGCGGAACCGATGGTTATAAAATCACACTTCAGGCCCGCGTCCGAGAGCGCTGTATATCCAGACTCACTGCCGAGGGATTTGTCAATTTAACATCATTATATCGGCCAGACTGCTGAATGCACCGTCCTCAGCAAGGGGAGCAAAAAGATTATCTCCCGGGATAACTTCCACCCCGCCTTACAAACTAATGAACCAAATCCAAAATTACCAAGAGCAGTGAAGATAAACTGATGCTCAATAGTATCAAAAGCTTTGCAAAAATCTAAAACAGTATAAAACTATCATTTTGAACAAGATGAGAATAATCAGTCTGACATTATTAGAGATATGATGACCCTTTATGAAACCTGACAGTGTTTCATCAATAATAAATGTTAAAACTATGTTCATTCTGTGAGCAATGATTTGGGCCAGAATTTTATAATCACTATTGGGAAGGCAAATAGGACGCTAATTATCGATAAATAATTTATCTTTTCTTGGTTTGGGAATTAAAGTAATAAGGCCCCGTGTTTAAGAAGTGGGAAGAAATCCTTTACCAATGTATTCTAAAATAACAATTTTAGTACAAAGTGAGCTAAGGTGTCAAAAAACATCTTACAAAATTCTGCAGTCAGTCCGTCCACACCCGGCGACTTATTGATTTTTAAATTTGAAATGGCAGCCTTAACCTCTCCCACGGTAATAAGAGCATCACACAAGACTTTCTAATCATTGGACAGCTTCTTAAGAATATTAATATCATTCATGAAATGTAGTGTAGATGCTTCACAATAGTTTGAGCAGAACAAGCAGAACAATATTTTACTATTTTTATTAGATTACTCTGTGGTCACACCATCAATATTAAGCTGATGAATGGAATTGAATTGGGCATGTTGCTTTTCTAAAGGAAAGAAATAAGCTGTACGTTGTTCACCCTCTTCCAGCCATTGCTTTCTAAATCTCACATATGCACATTCGGCCTTTATAAGATAGAAATGGTGTAACTCATCCCTTAATAAAGCCGGTTCCTCTTATCTCTCCCTGAAAGGTATTCTGGAATCAATTCACATAAATTTGCAGTCTCTGAGATCGATAATTGGTCTTCCAATTTTCTTTTCTTTTCTAAATCACTACTGCGTTTCCTTTAAAATTTGGCAGATTCGAATTTAAATGTTCCCAATTTTTAGAGGAATTATTCTTTGCCATCGTTTTACGTAAGAAGGAGGTTACAAACTTTTTAATGTGCAAAGAGACAACTTCATGCCCCAAAATGGAATTATTTAGTTCGCAGTCAGATTTAAAGTTGGATTCAGGTGAAGACAATGCAATTTGTATAGAGGTAGCTTTATGATCTGTTAAAGGTGAGGGAAAAAATAAAAGAGACATTATTATTTCTTAAGGTATGGATAGCAACCAGTAATCTAATCTAGACATGCATATAATAGTTATTGGTCCAAGCGTAATTTCTAACTCCAAGAAAGTGCTCTCTCCAAATATCTATAATATTAAACTTCTGAATAAAGCTAGTAAAGTTATTATAAGTGGAGTGTTACCTTGGGGAACATCGGTCAATTTTTTTCATCTAAAGCCATATTAAAATTTCCTTCCAGAACAAAAAAAAAATAGGAAATTTATAGAGCCAATAATCAAAACGTTTTCTTTCGAAAAATCTCAAGTAATCTTTCGTTATCATTTATAATATTATATCCATAAATATTAGAAATAAGAAAAGGGTTACCACAATATTGAACAATTAGAACCAAACAATGTCCATTCGTGTCCGCCTCAATGTGCAAAACATCTCCTTTAAAGTTAAACATCAGAATAGGAACCCCAGCAGAAAGTCCAGAACCATGTGAAAACCAAACATCGTTCCCCCACAGGGATTTCCATAGTTTAATGTCTTCAGTCACAGAGTGTGACTCGTGGATTAAAAAGAAATCCACATGTTTATGCTGGTTTAAGAACAAGAATAAAGCCTTACGTTTAACAGTGTGACTAAGTCCCCTGGCATTAACGAGAAAAAAGTGAGAAAGACATTCTCATGAGAGACTATATATACACAGAAAAAATATCTTCATTTCTAATAATAAAAGTATAAAAAACTATCCCAGTCCTACATAAACAAAGGCCAGACTGGAATATTAGCAGAGATAGCAGACCAGTTGCCACAACAACATGTTACCGTTCTGCTCGGATCTCTTTTCCATCAATGAAAGCTCGAGTACCAGCAAACAAAGCACGCTTCCCATCTTTTCTAGTAGCCTCCACCAGCGGCCACAGCTTCTGTCGGGCCAACTTATCAGCTGCAGTCAGGTCCTCGGCGAACCTCAGCCTCTGCGAGAGCAAGTATTCATCTTTTTTGGATTGTTTCCATTCCAGATCGCTCGTGGTTCTGTTTGAAAATCGAATAATGGTCAACCGAGGCATCTTATGTTGGGCCGACCCTTAAACCCTGCCTCAAATATATACCGCCCGCCCCCTTGAATTCCTCCATTCTTATCCTTGAATTCTTATTCCCTCTTATCCGACCGAGACGATGGGGAACATCCACGCGTCGTCGAATCTCCTCATTGGACTCCGGAGCTACTGCTTCGCATATTTGAGTTACTTTATTTTTAATATTTTCATCTGTTTGCTCTGGAATGTCGAGGATTTCAGATTCCACCTTCTCCGATAACGCTCGGCCTCAGCTCCAAAGTCTGAATTACCTTTTCGTGGTCCGTACAAGGCCCATTGATTTGCACGACATCAGACTTCGGGGCGTTCACCTCTGCAAAGATAAAGTCGAGGGTTTTCTTAATGTCATCAATGGCGTCCCAGACTGAAACCCACCATCCTCGCGTAATTCCCCATCTCACGTGGGGGAGTCTCGAACGCGGATATCCGGCGAAAGCAGCGCCGCTGCTGGACAGGAGGCGGAATTACGCGACTGGCTCCAGTCTCGCGCTTCACGACAAGAGAAGCGATCCGGGAGTCAGTTCCCTCAAAACCTTTGGGAATTAAACCTGGCGCGCGGCCATTAAAGATAAGGCTGGGAGTTAAAGGGGAGGGGGAGTTAAAGGGGAAGGGGAGTTAAATGGGAGGGGGGAATCGGCCAAAGTGTCCTCATCTCGTGTGCGGGGATGTTCACACATTCAGAGGTTCACGCGGTCCACACTCTTAGTCCGGGTCTGGGTTCCTGCAGAGATCTCAGTTCCTTCCTCCCGGTCTCACTGAACTGATTCCCACCCAGCCTGAAACAGATGGAGGAATAAAGATGAAATAAACAGATTACACAACAGTATCAGTTACAGGAGACTGAGGTTAATGTTTCAACAACACTCAGAGACAAATATCACTAGAAAACCCGCGGATCCGCTGTTATTTTATCACATTGAACATTAACACAAACACTCACCGGATCCACAACAGACTGGGGAGAGTCAGTATGAGGCGGCGGAGACCGGGGACAGATCGATCTGTGAGAGAGTTCCATCCTAGGTCCAGCTCCGTCAGTGATAAATTTGTTCTGAGAGTGGAGCCGAGATCCTCGATACCAGAATCTGTGAGACCGACATTGTCCAGCCTGGAGATGAGAAAGAGCGAGGGTGAAGGACGCAGAGAGACAGGAGACGGAGCAAATCCTCGGTCTTTAACAGTAACACAATTACTGATCACATTAATGTTCAGTGTCAGACACTCAGTGACTTTAAACACAATCTCCCACAGTCTGGTACATACACCAGTTTCTGTATTTTACACTCCGGGTTCCTCAGAGCCGTGGACACCAGTTTCACTCCTGAATCTCCCAGTTCATTATCACTCAGTTGCAGCTCCGTCAGTGATGGGTTTGTATTGAGAGCGGAGGCGAGATCCTCGGCACCAGATTCTGTGAGACCGATTCTCTCCAGCCTGGAGATGAGAGAGAGAGTGAGGATGACGGACACAGAGACAAAGGAGACGCTGCAGATCCCCAGTGTTTATTAGTAACACAATTACTGATCACATTATTGTTCAGTGTCAGACACCCAGTGACTGTAAACTCAATACCCCAGTCTGGTACTTACCGCAGTTTCTGTATTTTACACTCCGGGTTCCTCAAACCCACAGACATCAGTTCAACTCCGGTATCTCCAAGCTTATTATCACCCAGGTATAGCTCCATCAGTGATGGGTTTGTTCTGAGTGCGGAGGCGAGATCCTCGGCACCAGAATCTGTGAGAACGACTCTCTCCAGCCTGGAGATGAGAGACAGTGAGGCAGAAGGACACAGAGAGACAGGAGACGGTACAAATCTCCAGTGTTTATCAGTAACACAGTAAATGATCACATTAATGTTCAGTGTCAGACACCCAGTGACTGTAAACACAATCTCCCACAGTCCCGCACTTACCGCAGTTTCTCTATTTTACACTCCAGGTTGTTTAGTGCCGCCGACACCGGTTTCATTCCAGAATCTCCCAGTTCATTACGCCCAAGTCTAAACAAATTGATGAACAAAGTGATTCAACCCGTGTGTCTGAGGGAATTTCTCTCACACAGATATTTGAGGAAAAATTAAACCCGTCGGTAAATCACCGGTCGGAGTTCCCATCACTGTCAATGTTCCTCACTGCCCAGCTCCAGGGTATTTACTGAATGTCAGTAAGTTTGTCTGTCAGCGTGACCCTGTAAACTCCACATATTCTGTGTCATTCACCAATAGTTAGAAACGTGTTCCAGACGTGGGAGGGTCGGGAGGGGCGGGGTTGAAGGATGGGGGAAGTCCCACAGTGAGGAAGATTTGTTAATGGGAAAGTGTCGATGGGAGATGGTGGAAGAGAACCCACCTGAGGAAAAGGGATAGGAAGAGAGAACCTGCAAGAGGATGGTGATTGAGGAAGAGAGATCACGGAGGAGGCTGGAGGAGAGTTCCCACAGAGGAAAGAGGAGAGATCCCACATGAGGAAAGATGAGAGATCCCAGAAGAGGAAAGAGGAGTGGCTCCACATGAGGAAGGAGAAGAGATCCCACAAGAGGAAGAAGGATGGGAAAGAGAGATCCCATAGGAGGATACTGATGGGAAAAGAAATTCCGACAAGACGAGGGATTGCACGGGAGGGGTGGATCTGAACTGAGGCCCACAAACGGGAGAACAGATGCACCCATGGGGTCTGGGTATTTGGTAGTGAGCACAGTCACACAGGCGGACTGATGGTGATAGTCACACGCGGGGAAGGGCAGTGGAGGACAATTTCAGAATGATAATTATTTCCTTCTCATAGGGACAGTCCGCTGACGATCTCTTGTCTTCACTGGGAAGGCTGTGTGAAACTCTAACCAACCTGCTGCAGTCACGGCCATTCCCGTGATTTACTACCATTAAACAAATGGTCATTGTTTACTAATCTAAAGTCTCCACACCCCTTAACAACGAAACACAGAAACCTCTCATCCTTGGGGAAATACGGATCGATCCCCTGGTCATTTTACACAATTCTTCACAATCGGATTTACTACAACTTTGCCAAAATCACAATGGAAGTTTCACAGTTCAGAGTGAGCGATAAATCATGTTACCTCAAATCCTGGCACTTGTGCAGCCCGGGTCCCAGCCGCTGGATTCCTTCACACTGAATGTGGCTGCCAGCCAGATCGAGGTTTATTATTGTATCACAGAATCCGATGACATGGGACAGGACCGCGCAGTCAATCGGGGTCAGTGATATTTCACTGAATGAAAGATTTTCCACAGATCCCAGTGTAGCCTGAGCCAGTCCACGATTCTGAGACTCAAACAGGAAGTGCAAGGTGTTCAGGAGGCTCCTTTTACCAGCTTCGCTCTTCGCGTTTCCAATCTGGTGTTTAGCCTGCTCCTTCACCCAGTCAATCACCCGGCAGGTTGTTTGATGAAGAAATTGACCCAGAAACTCCTCCAGGCCCCGAGCTGTCATTGGGGAGGAGAGCCCAGCAACAAAACGCAGAAATACCTGAAATCGCCCATCTGTCGTGTTGTGGGCTTCAGTGAGGAATTTCAGGATATCGCCGGGATGTAGAGTCAGGAATTGTGCGACTGCAGCTACAAACTCTTGGATGGTGAGGTGTGGGAATGTGTACACCACGCTCCGGGCAGAATCTTCTCTCTCCAAAAGCTCCATCAGGAACCCGGACAGGAATTGGGAAGGCTGCAGATTGTAGTTGATCAAATCTTCACCCGTAAACACAATCTTCTTCTCGGACACTCCTCTGAAGGCCATCTGACCAACCCTGAGTAACACTTCACGGGGGTTCTCAATTTCACGGCCGTGGTTTTTCAGGATGTTGTAGATATAGTAGGAATAGAGTTGGGTGATGGTCTTGGGAACTCGCTGCGGGTCCCTGACTCTTTGTGTGAAGAAGGGGCCCAGTGCCAGAGCGAGGATCCAACAGTAGGAGGGGTTGCAGCTCATGGTGTACAGGATCTCGTTCTCCTTCACGAATTTGAAAACAGCTTCTGCCACCGTCTGATCATCAAAATATCTGATGAAATATTCCTTCCGTTCCTCACCAACAAATCCCAGGATTTCAGCCCAGATGCTGATCTCTGACTTTTCCAATAAATGTAACGCAGTAGGGCGGGTGGTCACCAGAACTGAACACCCTGGGAGCAGCTTGTGTTGGAGTAAACTGTACACAATGTCCGACACTTCACACCACCACTCGGGATCTGGGCACTGGTGCTTGGGTTCTGTGTCTCTCCGACTGTCAGCAAAATCGATTCTGTGTTTGAATTCATCTAAATCATCAAAAATAAACTGTAAACCCTCTGGGTTCTTCCACACCTCTCTCAGTACATTCCCAAAGTAAGGATATTGATCCAGAATCAATTCCCTCAGATTTATTCTACAGTTAATGGAGTTTAAATCTCGGAATTTGAAAAAGAATACAAAATGGAATTGTTCGTATATTTTCCCTGTGGACCAGTCATAAACAATCTTTTGTACCATTGTTGTTTTCCCGATCCCCGGGACTCCGGCCACTGCTGCCGAACATCCTGAAGTTCTTTTCATTTTTTCCCGAAAACTATGTGAATAACGATTCTGAAACAGATGAGCAATGTGGATTTTCTCCAAGTCTTTGCAGAGATGTTTCTGTCCCCACTGCTCGTGGTCTCTGCCTCTTGCCAGCAGCTCATGTTCCACCAGTGTCCGATCTCGAATAGTAGAAATGACCGTGAGCTCAGCGTATCGATCAACCAGCTTGAAAACCTGCACCTTCTCCCTCATCAGGATCGTGTTCACTCTTAGTTTTTCAGTTTGTTCCCGCAGAGTCTCCGTGTGTTTCTGTCGAACATCTGAGGAAATAGGTTGTCAATGCCTGATCTGATGAACATGGAACAATCGCGTATTTCCTCAAAAAGAAAACTTATTGAAGAGATTGTTTGGAGCTCAGAGACAGAGTGTCTGAAAATGACTGATGGCACAGAAACATTTCTGATCTGATTTAGTTTCGCTGTTAAAGCGTCCACTCGCCCCTCCGTTTGTAGTTTCCTGATTCCCCGGTGTTCCAGCGAGCACCAAGTGCACACGTGATTCTGGAGAGGAGAGTGTTGTGTGGAGCGGGTGGTTTCACTGCTCAGCTTCTGTTGAACTGAGCAACACTGCAGAGGGTAACAGTGGAGGGGGGCAATGGGCAATTTAGTTCATTTTTTTCTCATAACGGATCTGATGTTGCTGATATTCCTTTCGGTTTAAGCTGTCAGTACTGAGCCACAGAGTTTTCATTCCGCAGCTGAGCCAGTCACGGTGTAACACACCGTGCATTATGTGTTAGTAAATTTGCTGATGACACAAAGTTTGGATGTGTTGTCAGTAGTGTGGAGTGATGTCAAAGGGTACAGCAGGACATTAATAGGATGCAAAACTGGGCTGAGAAGTGGCAGATGGAGGTCAATCCAGATAAGTGTGAAGAGGTTCATTTTGGTAGGTCAAATATGATGGCAGAATATAGCATTAATGGAAAGACTCTTGGCAGGGTGGCGTCTAAATTCTTAAGACACTCAAAGCTGCTGCGCAGGTTGACTCTGTGTTTAAGAAAGCATGCGGTGCATTGGCTTTCGAACATCGTGGAACTGAGTTTAGGAGCTGAGAGGTAATGCTGCAGATAGACAGGAACATGGTCAGACTTCATTTGCAATGCCTTGCCCAATTCTGGTCGCGTCACTACAGGAAGGGTGTTGAACACATAGAAAGGGTGCAGGGGAGATTTACGAGGATGTTGCCTGGACCGGGGAGCATGCCTCATGAGAATAGGTTGTGTGAACTCGGCCTTTTCTGCTTGGAGTGACAGAGGATGAGAGGTGATCTGATAGAGGTGTATAAGGTGTTGAGAGGCATTGATCACGTACAGAGTCAGAGGCTTTTTTCCCAGGGCTGAAATGGCTAGCATGAGAGGGCACAGTTTTACGGTGCTTGGAAGTAGGTACAGAGGAGATGTCAGGGTTAACTTTATTACACGGAGAGTGGTGAGTGCGTGGAATAGGCTGTCGGCGATGGTGGTGGAGGTGGATACGATAGGGTCTTTTAAGAGAACCTGGACAGGTACATAGAGCTCAGAGACATAGAGGACTATGGGTAACCCTAGGTACTTTCTCAGGTGGGGACATTTTCGACACAGATTTGTGGGCCGAAAGGCCTGTAATGTTCTGCAGGTTTTCAGTGTTTCTATGTTTCATAATGGACCCAATACTTTTGACAATCATTTAAGTTTAAACAGTCAGTACTGACCCACAGAAAAGGAACATTATTTTTGTTTCATTTTCCAGGCTGAACCAGTCGCGATGTAACACACCCCGCTCTACTCTACAGTCTCTTATTCTCCGAGGAGCTGGTACATGAACTCAGGCTATACACACCTACCACACCTCTACAGTCTCCTCTGCTCCAGGGAGCTTGTACATGAATTCAGGGAATTCCCTGATGTTTCCCAGTACAGTAGGAACTGAAAAGGATGGCAGCAGTAATAGGGGACTCTATAGTCGGAGGGACAGGTAGGCGATTCTGTGGACATTAAAAGGGACACAGATGGTACTTTATCTCCCAGGTGCCAGGATCCGAAATGTTTCTGGGCACGTCCACAATATGCTGAAAAGAGAGGGTGCGCAGCCAGCGGTCATGGCACATATTGGTATCAATGACACTGGAAGAAAAAACAGGAGGTGGTCTTGAAGGAAGCTGAGAAGCTGGAACTCATAGTAATCTCGGGATTGTTGTCTGTTTCACACGATAGTGAACGTAGGAATAGAATGAGGCGGCAGATAAATGCGCGGCTGAAGAATTGCAGCGGGGGCAGTGATTCAGGTTTTTGGATAATTAGGACAACCTCTGGGACAGGCGTGCCCTGTCCAAAATGGATGGGTTGCACGAATACGAGGGGGACCAATATTACTGCGGACAGATTTACTGGAACTGTTGGGAGTGTTTTAACATGGCAGCGGTGTGGGAACCAGGATGATAGAGCTGAGGGTGCGCCAAGAAGCTTAAGAGTAGATGATAGGTGTAACATGAATGTAAGGAAGGAGAAGCTCATGATTGGGTTGAAATGCAGACAGATCGAAGTGTTGAAATGCACCACACAGGTAAAATTCAAAAGGGCGCAGATGCAGAACTGAATGCGTTGTATTTAATGCGCGTAGCATTCGGACCAAGGCGGACGAACCCTTGGTGCAATTATATATTGGGCGCTTTGATTTTGTGGGCGTCACTGAGTCGTGGCCATAGTTGGGACCTCAAGACCACAGGACATACTTTGTATCGAAGGACAGGCAGGGCGACTCAGGCGGTAGTGTGGCTCTGTTGATTCGTGATGGAATTACATCTTTAGAAAGACGTGATATGGGGTTTAATCCTTGTTTAATCTTTGTGGGTGAAGATGTGAAATTGCAAAGTTGAAAATAAACATGATGAGAATTATATATAGGCCTCACAATAGTAGCCAAGAGGAGGGTTGAGATTGAAAAAGGAGCTGTAAGAGGCATGTAATAATGGTAATGACACTATTGTAATGGAGGACTCCAATATGCAAGGGGAATAGGAAAATCAAGCATATTTAAAGTGTTGGCTCGCAAGAGAGGGAATTTATTGAATACCAGCGTGATAGCTTTGCAGAGTATCTTGTGCTTGCGACTACTCAGGAAAAAGCTATCTTAGATTGGGTGTTGTGTAATAACCAAGATGTTAATAGGTAGCTTAATGCAAAGGAACCTTAGGAGGCAGTGATCACAAAATGATGGAATCCAAACAGCAATTTGAGAGTGAGAAGCATAGCTTACATATATCAGTAGCGCAATGGTATAAAGCGAATTACAGAGACATGAGAGAGGAGCTCTGCCAGGTGGATTAGAAAGGATACTAGCTGGAATAGCGGCAGAACATAGATGGCTGAAGATTCTGGGAATAGTTCACAAGGCGCAGCATAGATACGGTCCACAGACGAAGACGTTCTGAAGCGGCAGGGGTAGGAAACGGTGATTGACAAAGAAAGTTAAGGACCGCATAAAAGCCAAGAAAAGGGCATATATAAGGTTTCAAAAGTGAGGGTAATTTGGATGAAAGGAAACGTTTTAAAATCTAACACAAGGCAACTTAACAAGCTATAGGAAGGGAAAAGATGATTATGAGGGCAAGCAAGCCAATAATATAAAGCAGGATAATAAACATTTTCTCAGTAATATAAAGAGTAAAAGTGAGTTGAGAGTTCAAATTGAACCATTGGAAATGATGTTGGTGAGATAGTAATTGGGGACAAAGAAATTTCAGATAAACTTAATGGGTACTTTGCATATGTCTTCACTATGGAAGACGTCAGCAGTGTGCAGTGGTCCTTAAGTAGCAGGCAGTAGCATTGAGTGTCATTGCTATGACAAAAGAAAAAGTACTCGGCATACGAAAAGGTCTTAAGTTGGATAAGTCACCAGGGCATGATGGATTACGTCCCAGAGACCTGAGAGCGGTTTCTGGAGAGATAACCGATGCATTGGTCATGATCTTTCAAAATTCACTTAATTCTGACATGGTCCCGGAGGTCTGTAGGATTGCAAATATCACTCCACTCTTTAACAAGAGTGGAAGGCAAAAGGAGGGAAATTATAGGCCAGTTAACCAAACCTCGATGGTTGGGAAAATGTTGGAATCTCTTATTAAAGTTGAGGTTTCGAGGTACCTAGAGACTAATGACAAGATAAGTCAAAGTCAGGACGGTATCTGTAAAGGGAAATCATGCCTGGTAAATCTGTTCTTCGAGGAAATAACAGGAATGGTGAACAAAGGAGAGTCAGTGGGTGCTATTTACTTGGATTTTTAGAAGGCATTTGATAAGGTGCCACATATGAGACTGCTGAACAGGTTAAAGTCCTATTGTCTTACAGGAAAGATACTGGCATGGATAGAGGAATGGCTGACAGACAGGAGACTGCGAGTGGGAATAAAAGGGGCCTTTTCTGATTTGTTGCCTGTGACCTGTGGCGTTCTTCAGGGTCAGTATTGGGACCGCAGTTTTTCACATTGTTTGATCAATGATATAGATAATGGAATTGATGCCTTTGTGGCAAAGTTTGCGGATGATACAAAGATAGGTGGAGGGATAGGGAGTGCTGAGGAAGCAATGCGATTGCACCAGAAAGAAGACAAATTGGAAGAATGGGCAAAAAAAGTAGCAGATGAAATAGAGTGTTGGGAAATGTATGAAAATGCATTTTGGTTAAAGGAACAATAGTGCGGACCATTATCTCAATGGGAGGAAGGGCCAAACACCAGAGGTGCAGAGGGACTTAGGAGTCCTCCAGCAAGATTCACAGAAGGTTCATTTACAGGTCGAGTCTGTAGCAAAGTAGGCAAATGCAATGTTGGCATTTATTTCAAAGGGAATCGAATATAAAAACAAAGAGATAATGCTGAACCTTTATAAGACTGTAGTCAGGCCACGCTTGCGAGTATTGTCAACAATGTTGGAACCCATATCTCAAACTGGATGTGTTGTCTTTTGAGAGAGTCCAGAGGAGATTCACGATGATGATTCTGGGATTAGGGGAGGGAGGTTAACATATGAGGAGCGTCTTGGCAACTTTGGGCCTGTAATCACTGGAAATTAGCGGAATGCGGGGGGGGGGGGGGGGGATGGGGTGCGGTTGGGAATCTCTTTGAAACCTACTGAATGTTGAAAATGCCAGATAGCGTGGATATGGACTGGATGTTTTCTGTGGCACAACTGAAAGGCACAACATCAAAGTTGAGAGGCAAACCTTTACGACAGGTAAGGGCGATTATTGTTGCCAAGGAGTAGTGAATGCTGGAATGCTGAGCCACAGACTGCAGTGGAGGCCGTGTCCATGGGTATATTTATGGCAGAAGGTCTTGATTGGTCAGGGCATCAAAAGATATGGTGAGAAGGCAGGTGTATGGGGTTGAGTATGGGGTTAAATTTCATAGATGTCTCCAGGTGCACAGCCGAAGTCCCGGACGGTACAAGGTGAGCTGAAAATTACAGATGGTTACATGTCCTCCAGCCACAGCAACAAAAAATGTCTCCCATGTTTAGACAGTCTCTAATCATATCACGAAAGACAGGTATTCAGACTCTCAGAGTAAAAGAAAGATTTTGAGATTTCCGTTCCATCGCTTACCTTTCAGACGCGTGGGCACTTCAGATAAACCCCGCTCAGTGTCCATGTAGGCGAACTGGCCGTCACCTGTTCAAACAGATTAACCTGCATGAAGTCTGTTCTTTGTAATACTGTAAATTCATTAGCATTTACATCTGTAACACATAGTGTATTGTTCACCGTACCACGTTCCCGTATTTCATTCAATATTCAGCTCAGCTTCGGTAAATGATGGTGTAGTTTCACAAAGGATTCCCACATCACCCACCGGGCTCCGGTGCCCTTCTCCATCACCAGATCCAGGGGGAGTTTGGAAGCGCCCGCTCGGTTTCCCTTCTCCGCGAGCTCAGTCACGCTCTGTAATGAAGAATGGGGAATATATTGAGGAGCGGACGGATGGGTACAAATCTACCCTGAGCATGGACTGTCCCAGCACTTGCTGCTCGACACAGATCGCTAACAGCCATTGAAGTGTTCATAGCGGGAGAAAGAATTTAAAGAAGCGAGAGGTGTCAGTCCGGACATTCTGTGCCACATATTGCGCAGTAATTATCACTTAGCAATGTTTAAGCGGAGCAGACATAGGGTGAGTGAGCCAGAGATAGTGTGGAGAATTGAGGCTTCGTGTCAGAGACGGTCCAGTGAGGCTTTAGCTAGAATTTGGGTAATATTTTAACTCCCGTTTTTACGGTTAGAACAGTGGGAATGCCAGGCAGGATAGTGGAATGTTCTTCCTACAGGGTGTGGCAAGACAAGGAGAAATCCAGTGTTCCTGACAAGTACAACTGGAAGAAGTGCATCCAACTGCAGCTTATTACAGACTGTGCTAAGGAACTGGAGCTGGAGCTGGATGAAACCGGGATCATTCAGGAGGCTGAGAGGTTGACTGACAGGATGTACAGGGCTGGAGCTGTACACAAGGGGCAGGACTCAGGTAAGTGGGTGACTGTCAAGAGGGAGAAATCAGAATCTGTCACTGCAGAGAACCCCTCTATAACAGAGCAAATTTTCTGTTTCCGGGTATGACCTAGAAGAGAAAAGCCATGTCGATTATACCTCTGGCACTGAGTTTGGTTGTGTGACTCAGAAGGACTGAGAAGAGTGAGCTGCATTAACAGGGCAAATTCTGCGGTTAGGAAAACAGACTGGGGATTCTGTTGACGACAACAAAATTTCTGGATGGTGTGTTGTCAAGCTCGGGGATCTCTCGCATCGAGTCTGAAACTTTCTTAACGTCAGGGTGATTCGTCGGATGACGTAAGAGCAGGAAGTGTGAGGAGCTCCTGCAATGTGTGTTCATGGATGCTAAGCCAAAGGGCAGGACCCCCAGGGTTGTGTTCTCAAGATTGCTATCCGCACCAGGTACTAGTGAGGCCTGAAGTAGGACGATAATACAGTCTAACGTGTGGCTGATGAGATGGTGCATGACTGAGTGCTTCAGATGTTGGGATGATTGGGCTCTCTTCCAAGGAATTTGGGACTTGGACAGACGTGTTGGTTTTGAACTCGAATTGGAGTGGGACTGATACCCATGGGGGAAGGTTTGTTAGCACTGCATAGGGAGTGGGGATGTGTTAAACATGAGCAGGGGAATGAAGAACCGGAGTGGATAATGGAGCGGTTGTGTGGGAAAGTCAGGAAGCTAAAGGATGAGCATCGTGAAGCTATTTTTTTTCCGAAATCCGTATTATTTCAATGTAAAGAGTGTTGTAGGAAAGGAAGATGAGCTTCACGCATGGATCAGCATATTGAATTACAGGATGGCGACTATTGATGTGATTTGGTTGGAATTGGTGAGGACTGGCTTTTCAGCATTCCAGGGTTCTGTAGCGTTAGACATGATTCAACAGACCAGGTCGGATTACAGAGGGAGCGGCCGCCTAAGGGAAAATATCACTGCATTGCTCAGACTGGACAGACTGGAGAGCTCATCTATTGAGTCTACATGGGTGAAACTGAGCAATAAGAGAGGAACGACCAGGTTAATGGGAAGACATTGTGCATCACCCAATGGTTACTGGGACTTAGCGGATCAAATTTGCAGAGAGATCACAGACAGTTGCAAGAAACATCGGCTTTTGATGCTAGGTAATGTTAACTGTCCATTTATTGGCTATGATATCCACATTTTAAAGGGCTCGATGGGATTGTGTATGTCAAATATGTCCAGGGAAGTTTCCATAATCAATGCATTGCGGTCGTGACTGTAAACAGCACATACTGGAATTCTATCAGGGTACAAGATACGGCAGGTGACAAGCATGTGTGCGGGGATCTAGTGATCATAATGCCATTAGTTTAAAGATCATTATGGGCAAGGATGGGTCTGGCCCTCGGGTTAAGAATCTAAATTGGAGAAAGGTCAACTTCAGTAGCATCGGAAGGGATCTGACGAAAGGGATTGGGACTGGTTGTTTTCTGGTAACAGATGTGCTTGGTAGGTGTGAAGCTTCCAAAACTGATATTTTGAGAGTACAAAGTTTGAATGCATGAATGACCACAAGTACATATTGAATCTTACTGACAGAATAAAAGGCAAGGGTAACATATTCCGGGAACCTAGGTTTTTGAGAGATATTGAGGCCCCGAGCGAATCATAAGTACAGGCTCGAGGGATCAGATGAGGCACTTGATGAGTAAAAGAAATGCAAGAGTTTCTAAAGTAAGAAATCAAGAGGGCTAAAGCACGGCATGAGTTTGCGCTAGCAGACAAGGGAAAGGAGAATACCAAACTCTTCATCAAATATATTCAGAACAAATTTGAAGTTCAGAGTGGGCCTTTATGCATGAAGCTGAGAAAAAGTGTGGGAGATTTTAAATCAATTTTTTTGAATTTATACTTAGTCAGGAGACGACAGAGTAGTTAGACTGAGGCAAATCAGCAGTGAGATCGCGGACTCTATACAGATTACAGAGGAGGAGATATTTACTGTCTTGAAGCAGGTTAGGGTAGATACATCCCTGGGGCTTTGCTTCGTACCTCGTTTGAGGATAAACAGAGATTGCAGTTGCTTCAGTAAAGATATTTTAAATGTTTGATGCGGAAGTATTGGAGGATTGGTAATGTTGTTCTGCTGCTTGAAAGTCTGTAAGAATAAGCCAGGGAATTACAGGCTGGTGAGACTGACACCAGTGATGGGAAAGTTACCGGCAGGTACTCTAAGGGACAGAATATGAGCATTTGGATGGGCAAGGATTGATTAGGGATAGTCAACATGGATTTGTGCCTAGTAGATCCCATCTAACCAATCTTATAGCTTCTCCAGGAATTTACAAGCAAGTCATGAATACAAGTTAGTGGAAGTTGTCTACATGGATTTCAGCTAGGCCATTGACGAAGTCCATCATGTGAGCTTTGTCAATAAGATTTAAGTCGCTTGGCATTCATCACATGAGAGTATGCTAGTTTAGATATTGGATTCACGAGAGAAGCTAAGAGTGGCAGCAGAGACTGGCTTCTCTGACTCTATGACTAGTGGTGTGCGGCAGGGATCTTGTTGTTGTCTGTCATATGTATCAACGCTCTGGATGATAATGTGGTAAACTGGGTCAGCAAATCTGGATGACACCAAGGCAGTGACAGCGAGAAAGGTTATCAGAGATTGCAGTGGGACGTTGAACAGTTTAGAAATGGTGGAATGTAGATTGGGAGACAGAATTTAATGAAGACACGTGTGAGGTGTTGTACTTTTTGAGGACAAACCACGATAACACTAAGACATTGAGAGGTAGGGCATTGAACAGTGCGGTGAAACTGAAGTGTCTGGGAATACAGATCCAAAATCTCTTGAAAGTGTTGTCGAAGTTAGATGGCGTTGTAAAGCCTTTAGGACATGTGTCTTCATAAATGAAAATATTAAATACAGAAGTAGGGATATCATGTCGAAATTGATGTAGCACAGGCTAATTTGAAGCAATTTGTGCACCTACCTCTCGAAAGGATATCAATAAAATTGAACGTGTGCAGAACAAATTTAAAGATTGTTGTCAGGACTTGAGCATCTGAGATCGAGGGAAAGTGTAAAAAGGTTAGGCAATTATTCCATGCAGTGTATGAGAACCAGGAGAGATGTGATAGAGGTATACAAGTTTATTAAAGGTATAGAGAGAGAGCACGTGTTAAAAGGCATTTACAACTGAGGTTGGGTGGGACTGGAATTAGATGTCATGGGGTAACGATGAAAGGCAATATAACCATGCAAACATATAAAAATTGCAGTACGGAAACAGGACATCTCGACCCTTCTAGTCCGTGCCGAACGCTTACTCTCACCTAGTCTCACTGGCCCGCACTCAGCCCATAAACCTCCATTCCTTTCCTGTCCATATACCTATACAATTTTACTTTAAATGACAATACCGAAACTGCCTCTACCACTTCTACTGGAAGCTCGTTCCACACAGCTACCACTCTCTGAGTAAAGAAGCTCCCCCTCGTGTTACCCTTAAACATTTGCCCCCTAACTCACAACTCATGTCCTCTTGTTTGAATCTCCCCTACTCTCAATGGAAAAAGCCTATCCACGTCAACTCTATCTATCGCCCCCCATAATTTAAAATACCTCTATCAAGTCCCCCCTCAACCTTCTACGCTCCAAAGATTAAAGCCCTAACTTGTTCAACCTTTCCCCGTAACTTAGCTGCTGAAACCCGGGTAACATTCTGGGAAATCTTCTCTGTACTCTCTCTATTTTGTTGACATCTTACCTATAATTCGGTGACCAGAACTTTACACAATACTCCAAATTTGGTCTTGTACAATTTTAACATTACATACCAACTCCTATACTCAACGCTCTGATTTGTAAAGGCCAATATACCAAAAATATTCTTTACCACCCTATCCACGTGAGATTCCACCTTCACTGTGCACCATTGTTCCTATATCACTCTGTTCTACTGAATTCTTCAATGCCCTACCATTTTCCATGTATGTCCTAATTGGATTATTCCTACCAAACTGTAGCACTTCACACTTATCAGCATTAAACTCCATCTGCCATCGTTCAGCCCACTCTTCTCACTGGCCTAAATCTCTCTGCAAACTTTGAAAACCTACTTCATTATCCACAACGCCATCTACCTTAGTATCATCTGCATACTTAGTAATCCAATTTACCACCCCATCATCCAGATCATTAATGTATATGACAAACAACATTGTACCCAATACAGATCCATGAGGCACACCACTAGTCAACGGCCTATAACCTGACAAACAGTTATCCACCACTACCCTCTGGCATCTCCCATCCAGCTACTGTTGATTCCATTTTACCTCTTCAATATTAATACCTAACGATTGAACCTTCCTAACTAACCTTCGATGCGGAACCTTGTCAAAGGCCTTGTCTAAGAATACTTTACATTAATTTACCCACGACTGACGTCAAACTGATAGGCCTATATTTGCTAGGTTTACTCTAAGAACCCTGTTTAAACAATGGAACCACATGAGCAATACGCCAATCCACCGGCAACATCCCCGTTTCTAATGACATCTGAAATATTTCTGTCAGAGTCCCTGCTAGTGAATATCCTGTCAGGACCCAGAGATTTATCCACTTTTATATTCCTTAAAGGCGCCAGTACTTCCTCCTCTTTAATCGTCATAGTTTCCATAACTTCCCTCTTGTTTCCCTTACCTTACACAATTCAATATCCATCCACTTAGTGAATACCGAAGAAAAGAAATTGTTCACAATCTCCGCCATCTCTTTTGGCTCCACACAAAGCTGTCCTCTCTATGTGTGATAATAATAAACCAATTCCAATTTCAGTTCTACTTCTTTCACCAGGAAAAACAAAATCATTCACCTCCCTGTTCTGTAAAATAATATGTATAAAGTACATAAACCTACTGTTACTAAAAAAAATAATTATCACACATAGTGATAATATCACACATAATAATGATTATCACACATAGTGAGGGACCAATTTTATCCCTCACTATCCTTTTGCTATTAATATAACTGTAGAAACCATTCGGATTTATTTTAACCTTACTTGCTAAAGCACTCTCGTATCTTTTTTTTAGCTTTTCTAATTTCTTTCTTAAGATTCTTCTTACATTCATTATATTCCTCGACGACCTCATATACTCTATGCTGCCTATATTTATTCTAGATATCTCTCTTTTTCCTAACCAAGTTTCCAACATCCCATGTCTCTCTCAAACGTTGAACCTTTCCTTTCAACCTAAAAGGAACATAAAGATTCTGTACCCTCAAAATTTCACCTTTAAACGATCTCCATTTCTCTATTACATCCTTCCCATGAAGCAAACTGTCCCAATCCACTCCTTCTGAATCCTTTCGCATCTCCTCAAAGTTAGCCTTTCTCCAATCAAAGATCTCAACCCTGGTTCCAGTCCTATCCTTCTCCAGAATATGAAGGAGAATTTGTTCACTCAGAGGTTGCTGAGGGCGTGTAACGTGCTGCCATCGGAATTAGTCGATGTACATTCGATTTGAACATTTATGATCAGTTTGGATAAGTTCATTCAATGGGGGAGTTATGTGCGTCTCCAGAACGGGTTCAGATCAATGTCAGGTCGGTGTGGACTAGATGAGCAGAAGAATCTGTTGCTGTACTGTACAGTTTGATGACTATGGGTAGGTCAAACTATGGCAGGATCGCTGTTGATTTTCCCTGGGGTAATTGCTGGTAATCGCCAGCAGGTTTACACTTCCCTGCCGGGCTCTGTGGGAGGTGGGGGGTGGGGGGGCAGTGTCAGCCTACGGCTGGGAATTGGCAGTGAGGTGCAGACAGCAAATTCAGAACTATTGTGCATGAGTCACAGACCAAAGCCGACTGGTGGTAATGTTGATTAAGAGGTTTGGACTGAAATTGTCAGCTGCCTCACGTGGGATGTAGTGTTCAGTATGGTGTGTGGCTCTTCACTAAAATTCAATCTGGTTGGCATTAGGTGAATGCACTCCAGTAGCACAAGAACCATTTGTAATTCTGTGTTAGCTATTCCAATGCTGCACTTCCAGGTGTTAACAGTATATGCTGTAGTAATTACAAACTCAAATTGGAATAGTCACAAGAAACAGAAGGTAACAGAAACATGAGGCATGTTAGGATATTGATCAAAAAATGGCTCAGTAGTTCAAATGATAGACGATAATCAGTGTGGCCTGGTCAATTGAAAATCAGGGTGAAAGTAGACTCGAGAAATGAGATGAGAAATAGCTCACTATATATTTGATTTGTGGGAATCCCGTGGGTCATCAGGAGAACGCAGATTGGTGAATGGACATTAAGGTCGAACACTGGGAACCTGATGTGATACCAAAAACAGTGGTGTAAAGTGGTCCCGTGTCCACTTGCAGAATCCGTCAAGTGACGTTTTACTAAAGTCACCTGTCAATCATTGTCTGTATCCTAACCCGTCTAAAAATGAATGTGTTCCGACAATTGGATAGAGGATTGTATGGGTGAATATAGGTTCAGTATTTCTGCAGATGTAAACTCTTTTCTTGATGTTAACCCCAAGCATTGCAGGATTGTCATAGCCCAGTGGTGCCGTTGTGCCTGTTCTGTCGGTCTGTGATTGATTCAGTAGAATCTACACTGAATCTATGTTCCTTCCACTTACGTGATACTCCTGCTCATTGAAATGATGATCATGTGTTAACATGAAGCCGACTCCCTCCATGCCCTCCTCAATCGCCTGCTCCAGTCGCTCCGTGTAGAATCTCGTCAACCTCATAATTTGACAGGAACGCGGAGATTGCAGAGTTCAGATCTGTAGTCAGTCACAGAACATAAAATAGTAGAGTGCACCATGCGTATGCGAACACGATGCCGTTTAAACCAATCCCATCTTCAGGAACATGGCCAATGTCCGTCCGTTCCCGGCCTCTCAGATGCTGCCGGGTATCTGTTTCCAGTCCCTCCCTCGGCAGCACATTCCAGATACTGATCACTCTCTGTGGAGAACATGCGTCCTAAATCCCCCTTAAACTTTACCCTCTAACCTTAAGCATATTCCCTCTGGGATTTGTGGCGAAACTTGTCTGCACCCTGTCCAGACACTCATATCATTCTCGTGATGTGGTTACCAGATTTGTGCACGAAACTGAAAATGTCTCTTAACCAAAGTTCATCCAGTTATAGCCCATCTTTAACAAATACCTCAACTTATCGGTGGCACACTACCAACTGTGTTGCCACTCTCAGGGAGCTGCGCATATCCATCACAAAACCCGTCCGTGCATCAATCTTATTAACGCTTCCCGCATTCACCGTGCACATCGTTGCGAACTTGACCTGCCAAAGTGCAACTTCTCACATTTGCCCGAATTAACATTTGCCTGGTAATTCTCTGTTCATATTCCTACAGTGTTTCTAATTGGATCAAACACTTTGACAACAGTCTCAAATTTAATGAACTCCGCCAACTCTGTAAATCGACGAATCACTCCAACCATGTAGTTTTACATCATAGTACATTATTGATTTATTTACATCACACACGGCGCATGGTGAAACAGTGAACCTTGCGGACTCTACTGGTCACAGACCTTCAGCCAGAATAATGCTTCTCCAGTCCTGACTCTTTCTAATGTGCCCAAGACAACTCTGAAATCAATGTACAAATTCTCCGATAAAGATGCCTCTAACCGAAACGTTGATAGTTAAATTCTTTCTACAATACTACCTGACCTGCTGAGTTCCTCCAGATTTTGTACGCTGCCCTCTCTGCTTATCATTCTGTTTTACTTTAATCCTATTCGCCAATGTCATTTCAGTAGCCACCACCACCCACTCCTGATTCCCTGTTTAAAATTTCGGTCATAGAAACAGACACCGGGAAACTATCCTCTCCTCCATTGTGCAACAACCCGAAAATCCGGGGAGAATTCACCATTGCCCTTCCAAAAGAGAAGATAGATAGATAGATAGATAGATAGATAGATAGATACTTTATTCATCCCCATGGGGAAATTCAACTTTTTTTCCAATGTCCCATACACTTGTTGTAGCAAAACTAATTACATACAATACTTAACTCAGTAAAAAATATGATATGCATCTAAATCACTATCTCAAAAAGCATTAATAATAGCTTTTAAAAAGTTCTTAAGTCCTGGCGGTAGAATTGTAAAGCCTAATGGCATTGGGGAGTATTGACCTCTTCATCCTGTCTGAGGAGCATTGCATCGATAGTAACCTGTCGCTGAAACTGCTTCTCTGTCTCTAGATGGTGCTATGTAGAGGATGTTCAGAGTTATCCATAATTGACCGTAACCTACTCAGCGCCCTTCGCTCAGCTACCGATGTTAAACTCTCCAGTACTTTGCCCACGACAGAGCCCGCCTTCCTTACCAGCTTATTAAGACGTGAGGCGTCCCTCTTCTTAATGCTTCCTCCCCAACACGCCACCACAAAGAAGAGGGCGCTCTCCACAACTGACCTATAGAACATCTTCAGCATCTCACTACAGACATTGAATGACGCCAACCTTCTTAGGAAGTACAGTCGACTCTGTGCCTTCCTGCACAAGGCATCTGTGTTGGCAGTCCAGTCTAGCTTCTCGTCTAACTGTACTCCCAGATACTTGTAGGTCTTAACCTGCTCCACACATTCTCCATTAATGATCACTGGCTCCATAGGAGGCCTAGATCTCCTAAAGTCCACCACCATCTCCTTGGTCTTGGTGATATTGAGACGCAGGTAGTTTGAGTTGCACCATATCACAAAGTCCTGTATCAGTTTCCTATACTCCTCCTCCTGTCCATTCCTGACACACCCCACTATGGCCGTGTCATCAGTGAACTTCTGCACATGGCAGGACTCCGAGTTATATTGGAAGTCTGATGTGTACAGGGTGAACAGGACCGGAGTGAGTACGGTTCCCTGCGGCGCCCCTGTGCTGCTGACCACCGTGTCAGAACTACAGTCTCCCAACCGCACATACTGAGGTCTATCTGTCAAGTAGTCCACTATCCAATCCACCATGTGAGAGTCTACTCCCATCTCCGTTAGTTTGTGCCTTAAGATCTTGGGCTGGATGGCGTTAAAGGCACTAGAGAAGTCAAGGAAAGAAAGCAACATTTGTTTCTATCACCGGCTGTCGAAGGCATATCTCACATCAGGATGTACCAAATTCTAACAGAAATTCTGTCTGTTCCCTGGACTGTTACCTTGCTCGCTGCTATATTCCTGTCTGAGTTTCGCCTGCACCCTCATGGTAGCGGAGTGATTCGACCATCTCCTTGTTAGATACCTGCGCTGGAGCTGGTGAATTGTTCCAGTGCCCAAGGTCACTTTATCAGTAGGATTAATGACCCGGTTTGATGGTACTTTCTCTCTGCCCCTTTATCGCTGAAGTTTATTTCTCTGAACTACTGGTGATCTGACCTCACGTGTACCAGAAGGACAGAGCTTTAATGACAATGAGCCCAATGAACAAACCTGTGTCCATTCTGACATTGGTTGAGTGTCGTCCTCTTGTTTGCCGTCCGGGTGGAAGAAAGCCCCGCCTGCTGGCAATGACCTGAAAATACACAAATTAAACAGAGTGAGTCCTTTACTCTGCCCTTCATAATTTAAAGCACTTTTGTAAGGTCATTGCTCACTCTTCTACATTCCAGGGAGTAAATGGAGATTGGAACAAATACTTCCAACTGTAGACAAATTTCAAGAAGATAGCAAGAACATATAAGGAAACTCTCTTAAAGAAGCGTTGCATTGAAGCTAAAGAAACAAACAGAATTGGAAAAAAAAACCAAGAGATCTGTTGAAGAAGATCAGAGAAATCAAAGGAACATTTCATCTAGAATGAGTATAGGAAAAAACATCGGAAGCTGAATTATTCTCACCTTAATTCCCCGAGAATATTATGGCAACGTGGATATTGTGTGTCGTGTCTTACAAGAAGCCCCTCTCACTGCTCTACGCGGATCTCTCGTAACCATGGCAACACACAATGCTGGAGGAACTCAGCAGGTCAGGAAGCATCCATGGACAGTCAATGTTGAAGACCAAGTCCCTTCATCAGGACTGGAATGGAAAGGGGAAGGAGCCAAACGATTGACTGATTTGGAAGGCACGGCTCGTTGTTCTGTGAGTAACGGTGTTCAGGGTCTCTGTGTCCATGCCCTGTCCTTGCACATTCTTCTGAACAGGGAGCGGCCGTTCTGCTGGAATCAAATCCATACCGGTTCGACAAGACACTGTTGTTCAAATGTGAAGGAAGTTTAATATGTTATTTAAACCTTTCTGCTACATGGCGCGATGTAAAGAACATTACCTGTAGTCTCCGAGGTGACTGTAATATATTTTTCCATAGATGCTGCCCTGCTTGCAGAGTTCCTCGGCCATTTTGTGTCTGCTTCTCGGATTTCCAGCATCTGCTGATCTCCTGTTTCAGAGAGATCGGTGACGGGTGGGGTATTTCGCATGTCACTACCGGGGTAAAAGATGCTTTCTGCCCGCACTGGTTAGAGACAACCCTGGAGAGTATTTGTGGTTGACGGCAAAGACCTCGTTTGTCTTAATCCATTTGGACAATAACTGACTCGTTAACATGAACACGTCAGGACTCCCTCCTCCCACTAAATTCACTTCCGATCCCGACCAAAGCGGAGCCTCGCTGTAAATGCTGAATAATGGCACAGAATCATAGACAACACTTACTTCTGATATTGTAACCGGACTGTGCTCAGTGTGGTCCCGGGAAATCAGTCTGACAACCCGCGTGACCGAAAGTGTTCCTGCACCGGTGTTCTCACCCTGTAGGGAGAGTTGAGTCTGAGCTGCTGCTCCCGAGGCCACTCGGCTATGACGTGACCGTCGCTCATCAGATTGACAGGGCCGGGTGAGCCGGGGTAGAGCTGGACGGCCGCGGTCCGGGTCACACTAATTCTCACTGGCTCAGGACGGGTCTGACAGCGGGAGGAGGCGGGAGTGGGATCATGTAGCAACACTAAAGAGGAAAACAAACAGGCTGCGTTAACCTTTCTGTCCGGATTTCCATGGAGATCTCGCCTTTTTCTTTCATCGCAACCAGTGGGGTGGAGTTTCTCTGTTTGGCTCAGCGAGTCCCAGGCTGCGAATTTGATCCAGCCTGGGTTCTGCGAGGATCTGAGATCGGCCTTCTGTGTAAGAAAGACTGCCTGACATGGATAGAGTTTCAGCTGAAACTCCCCTCACTTGTTCAAGTACAGGGAGCGTCCTTTCTGCTGCAATTAAACCAAACACATACGACTATATATGTAAGATGGAAATGCAATAATCTCTCAATGATAGAGTTAATAAATGAATGTCAGCGAATTCCCCTGAATCGAGAAGTCCTGAGAAAATCTTGGAACAGATTTATTGTACGCGACCCGGGGTTGAATGTCTGGAGGAGACCGGATTCAGATGGAGAAAGGGAGAACATCCGGCATGGAACGGGTTAAATTGGCGCAATGTCAGTCCCGAGGCGACCTATCCGCCGAGAAACCACAGTCTCTCCTGCCTCCTTACTTTCTCCCTTCACCAAGCTTACTCAAATTTCACCCAAGTTCTCTGCGACTAGAAGTATTGAGAGAAGTGATTTCAGAAAGCAATTAAAGGATTTGGGCCGAGTTCAGTGGAATAGGGTCCTTTTGTTCTGAGAAATATTTAAGCTGATTTCATTCCACGCCAGACAGCATCGGGGCGGAGCTCACAGAGCATAGTGGAGATCAAGTTCACAGCTTGGAACTTATTTAACAAAGAACACCTCCCCGGGGGTTGTAATGAAATATCACAGAATAAACAGCAGTCCGTCCAGAAAATGTTTTCAATCATCAGAAGCTCAACACGGCCTCTGTGGTTCCTTTCTGTATTTCGCACCATCCCCCACTCGCCGAACAATTCCAGGCCTGGTTCAGGTTGTTCTTCAGTGTGGGGTCGATCTACGACTGTTGCAACCCGCCGATGTCACTGCTCATCCCATTAGCGTCTCCCACAAGCTCATTGAGAGGCCAGTCACAGGGCACAAATCAGGATCCAGACTGCTTCATTTAGTTTAATTCAGGAGCTTTTTGTTCCTTTGCAGAAAACTGAAGCCTCAACAGACTCAAATGTGACCCAGATGGCCCACATGACCCAGATGACCCAGATAACCCAGATGGGCCAGATGGACCAGATGTGACCCAGATGGACCAGATGAGGACTGATGAAAGGTGGGGGGGGGGGGGGGGGGGGGAGTCATTACCGGAAATTCGAGAAATCGATGTTCATGACATCAGTTTGGAGGCAACCCAGACGGAATATAAGGTCTTGTTCCTCTAACCTGAATGTGGCCTCATCGCGATAGTAGAGGATCTTCCGGCGGACGGAGCATAGGTGCTCGGCGAAGCTGTCTCCCAACCTCCATCGGGTCTCAGCGTTAAACAGCAGGAACAGCAGGAGCACCGGACACAGTACACCATCCCAACAGCCTCACCAGTGAAGCGTCGCCTCACCTGGAAGGACTGTTTGTGGTCCTGAATGGTAAAGAGGGTGGAGATGTCGGGGCGGGTGTAGCGTTTGTTCTGCTTCCGTGGATAAGCCCCAGGAGGGAGATCAGTGAGAGGGTCTGATTTCTGTGCTGGTGGCGAAGGCTGTTGGGGTGGTGAAACCCATCCCGGGTAGGGTGGCGGGAGGCTGTTGTGGTGGTGAAACCTATCCCGGGTAGGGTGGCGGGAGGATGGGGTCAGAGCAGACGTGCACGATATGGAAGAGATGCGGTTGAAGGCAGCGTTGATGGTGGAGGAAGGGAAACCTCTTTCTTGAAAAAGGAGGATCTCCTTCGCTCAAGAATAAAAAGCCTCATCCTGAGATCAGATGTGCTGGGGACGGGGGAACTGAGAGAAATGCATCGCGATTTTACAGATAACAGGATGGGAATAGTTATAACCCTGGCAGCTTTGAGAGTCCGTGGGTTTGCAGTAGACATCAGTGGATAAGCTGTCTCCTGAGACAGAGTCAGTAAAAACAAGGAAAGTACTGAAAGGTTGCGCCTCAATTTTGAGACTGCGCCCTCCAGTACTGTATACGCTCACCAGAGGAAACATCCCCTCCACATCAACCCTATCCAGTCCATTCACCATTCGGTGGGTTTCAATGAGATCGCCCCACATTCTTCTGAATTCCAGTAAGTACAGGCGCAATGCCGCCAAATGCTTCCCGTATGTTACCCCTTTCATTCCCGGAATCATCCTT
Source organism: Hemitrygon akajei (assembly GCF_048418815.1). Lineage (NCBI taxonomy): Eukaryota > Metazoa > Chordata > Chondrichthyes > Myliobatiformes > Dasyatidae > Hemitrygon > Hemitrygon akajei. Next base: position 2,451,144 of record NW_027331924.1, read on the forward strand.
GTGAGATTTCTCTGAACTCTCTCCGAGGACAACACTTCCTTTCAGAGATACCGGGCACAAGAATGTTGACGATACTCCAAGTACAGCATGACTAGTGCCTGATAAAGGCTCAACGCTATCCCTTTGCTTCTGTATTCATGGGCTGATCTACAGAGGGAATCCGAGTTCATAACTCCCAGATAGTTGTTCCAGTGTCAGGCAGTTATGTTGCAACTCTATAAATCTCCATTTTAACCACATCTGGAGAATTGCATTCTAATACTGGGATAATGCAGAAGCTTTGGATGGTAATTAGAAGACGCTTAACAAGATGCTGCCTGGATAAAGTAAGACTGGACAATCCAGGGGAATTTGCTCTGTTCGGGAGAGGCTGTGGGAAGCCCTACAGAAGTTTATGGGTACCTGAGAAGCACAGACAGAGTGGACAGCCGGTATTGTGTCTCCAAGTAGGAAATGTCTACTACCAGACGACACGCACTTCAGCAGAAACGGGGAACAGTACTTTACTGGTCCTTTTTGCGTTGTTTATTTATTTTGTAATTTAGTGCATTTTTTCTCTCTTTTCATGACACTGCTGCTGTAAAACAAACACCTTATATTAGACTGTAATGTTCAACTTGACTCTGAATGTTTAAAGTAGATGTGTGTTGCAACTATTGTTTTTTTTTGGACTCATAGTGATGGTGTCTGGAAGGAATTCCAGGGGAGGTGGTGGAGGCAGATGTGATAGAGGCTATTAGATACCACGTGAATGGTTGGAGAATGGTGGGATGTGGACCTTGTGTAGGCAGAGGGGACTGGTTTAGTGAGACATAAAGTGACCGGTTCTATTGGTCCAGAACAACACAGTGAGCAGAAGGGACTGTTCCCCTGCTGTCATTGTTCTATGTCGCTGAGACCACGGCTGGAGAACTCTGCAACTCTGGCCGGCCGCCTCAGAAAGGACGTGATTAACCTGGAATTCGCAGTAAAGATTCACAACTTTTGTTGCCGGCCGGGGAGAACGGGAGTCAAAAGGAGACTCGATTGTGACTGTGCACTGACTCCAAAACTGAGCATGATGCACCACCGATTCTCCCCTCCGCCACCACAGGCCCCATTGTCACGATGTAATTGTCGGGTTACAAAAAGAGTGACAAATGACACAAATTGTTCAATGATAGAATGGTTGCACATAAGTCACAAACACCCGCTTTTCATGGAACTTCAGTTCCCATCGGGCACCGCGCTCAGACAGCTTCAGCTGCCGAACATGCGGGGCCGCGGGGCCATCTGGCAGTTGTAGTCCAAATGTCTCAGCTTCTCACTCGCTCCCTGCTTCAACACTATTCCTCAGCCATCACAAACATCTGTTGGAACAGATTCACCGTGACGTCGGAGGAGAACCACGCCTGTCGTTGTGGACACAGAGGCCGGCAACCACCGATAACAGGAATTAGGGCAATTAATGCCTCACATCCACCACCCCACTCTAAAGAAATTCCTCCTCATCTCTGTTCTGAAGGAAGTTTGGAACAAGTGGTGTACCGCAGGGTCGGGTGCTGGGACATTGGTTATTTATATATTTCTCAATGTGAGTGTGTGAGGCCTCCGTCGGAGAGGGTCGGCCATGGATGTTGCGTCCGAACTGTCCAGATATGCAGCACAGAAGCCTCAGATAAATACTCCGGACATGGTCTGACCAGAGTGTTATAAATTACAACATAACCTCCTGGCTTTTGAACTCAGCGCTTCACGAATAAAAGCCGGTTTTCTATAAGCCTTCTTCACAACCTAATCGACCTGTTTAGCCACATCCAAAGAGCTGTGATCTTGCATCCCAAGATCTCTCTGTTCCGCAACACTGTTCGGCATCTTGCCGTTGGCAGTGAACAAAGACTCTACAGCGCATTACAGGCCTTTCGGCCCACAATGATGTGCTGACCATGTCACATACTCTAGAAGCTGCCAAGAACTTCCCTACCGCATAGCCCTCTGTTTTTCTAAGCTCCATGTACCTAACGAAGAGTCTCTTAAAAGACCCTGTTCTATCCACCTCTGCCATCTTCGCAATGCATTCCATGCACCCACCACTTTCTGTGTGAAACACTTACACCTGACATCCCCTTTGTACCTACTTCCAAGCACCTGAAAACTGTGCTCCCTCGTGTTACCCATTTTAGCCCTGGGAAATAGCCTCTGGCAATCCACACAATCAGTGTCTCTCATCATTTTATACACGTGTATCAGGTCACCTCTCACCCTCCGGCGCTCCAAAGAGTAAAGGCCAAGTTCACTCAACCTATTATCATAAGGAATGCTCTCCACTCCAAGTAACACCCTTGTAAATCTCCTCTGCACTCGCTCTATAGTATCCACATCCTTCCCGTAGTGAGATAACCAGAATTGGACACAGTACTCCACGTGGGGTCTAACTAAAGCGTTGTTTCTCTGTAACATCACCTCACAGCTCTTGAAATCAATCCCACAGTTGATGAAGCCCATTACGCCATACGCCTTCTTAACAACACTGTCAACCTCCGCAGCAGCTTCGAGTGTCCTGTGGACACAGACGCCAGGATCTCGCTGATCTTGGTAATCGAACAAGGTTATGACGTGGTCAAGCGGAGTTATGACTTGTTCAGTGTTGCCACCTCCCCTGACCCCCGTCTCCCTGTCGGTCCTAACCCCGGGAGGGTGGGAGTTTATCTCAGTTATGAGTACCGGACAGTTTCATTTTATAACGCCGATACCATCTCCACACCTTCACTGTGAGTAAATTCACAGAAAAACTTTATCCTTTCTTCTGGACTTGAGATGAAAACAAGTGGCTGAGAATCTGCTCCGGTTCCGGGACCAGTGTCAGGAGTGACGTCCCTGTAAATATATATGTGCGGAGAGTGAAATAAACACGAGATGAGAATTATCGATCCATTAATTTTAACTTGCTCACCGCGTCTGTCAAAGGAACAGAAACACCGCGGATTCGGTCCTGTGTTGCCACGGGTCCTAAAGTCCACCCGCACAGAGACAAGTGGGGGCGGTGATGAGTGGAAAAGGGAAGTCAAGTTGAATCTTGAAAAGACCGTAAGACATAACAGCAGAATTTGGCCGTTTAGCCCATCGATTCTGCTCCGCCATTCTATCATCGCAGATCCAGGATCCCAATCAACCCCATACACCTGCCTTCTCTCCATATCCTTTGATGGCCTGATCGATCAGGAAATGATCAGCTTCCGCCATAAATATACCCACAGACTGCTTCCACCGCAGCCTGAGGCAGGATATTCCACCGGTTCACTACTCTCTAGCTAAAAATATTCCTCCTTACCTCTGTTCAAAAACATCTCCCCTCAATGTTGAGGCTGTGTCCTCTAGCCTGGATGCGCCCACCGGATGAAACAGCCTCTCCACATCCACCCTATCTCGTCACTTCACACTCGGTACGTTTCAATGGGATTCCCCTACCTTTCTGATGTATGGGACCCAAAACGTTGATAAAACTCCAAGTTCGGCCTGACTTGTGTCTTATACAGGCTCAGGATTATCTCCTTATAAATATTCTATTTCTCTTCAAAAATAAAAAAAAAACAACATTGCATTTTGATTCTTTACCACGGACTCAACCTGTGAAATATTCTTCTAGGAATTTTGCATGAGAACTCCTAAGTCATTCACCAACCTCCCCCCCCCCACCCCCCTTCTCCCGCACTTCTGATGTTTGAATTTTTTTCCCCATTTAAATAACAGTCGGATCTATTCTTCCTTTGACCAAAATGAATTATCATACATTTCCCAACATCGTATTCAATCTGACATTTTATTTTCCATTCCTCTATTTTTTGCCCATTCTTCCAATTGTCTAAGTCCTGCTGCATCACATTGTTTCCTCAGCACGTCCTTTCCCTCCACCTATCTTTGTATCATCCGCAAACTTTGCCACAAAGCCGTCAATTCCATTATCTAAGTCACTGATACACAATGTGAAAAGTATCGGTCCCAATACTGACCCCTGAGGAACACTAGTCACTGGCAGCCAGCCTGAAAAGCCAGCCTTTTATTCCCACCTGCAGCCTCCTGCCTGTCAGACATTCCTCTGTCCATGCCAGTATCTTTCCCGTAACAACATAGGATTTTATCTTTCTCGGCAACCTCATGTGTGGTACCTTATCAAAGGCCTTCTGAAAATCCAAGTAAATGGTATCAACTGTCTCTCATTTGTCCATCCTCCTTTTCACTTCCTCAATAACCTCTAACAGGTTTGTCAGGCATGATTTCCTTTACAGAAACCATGCTGACATTGACTTGTTTTATCATCAGTCTCCAAGTACCTCGGAAAACCATCTTCGTTAAATGATTACAATACTTTCCCAACCACGGAACTCAGGCTGACTGGCATAGAAATTCCTTTCTTTTGCCTTCCTCCCTTCGTAAAGAGTGCAATTTTCTACTTTCCGATCTCCGGGACCATGCCAGAATCAAGTGATTCTTGAAAGACCGTGACCAATGCATCTGTATCTCTTCAACAGCTTTTCTCAGGACTCTGGGTTGTCGTCCATCTGTTCCAGGTGATTTGTCCACCTTCAGACCTGTGAGTTAGTCACACGCTTTTTCCTTTGTAATAACGAAGGCACTCACTCCTTCTGTGTCTTCCACAGTGAAGAATGATGCAAAGTATTCATTAAGTTTATCTGCCATTTCTTGTTCCCCATTACTACCTCACCAGCATCATTTTCCGGTGGCCCAGTATCAGCTCTCATCTCCCTTTCACTACTTATGTAGCTGAAAAAATAGTATCCTGTTTTATATTATTGGCCAGTTTTCTCTCGTGTTTCACCTTTACCATTCTTATGGGTTCTTAGTTCCCTTTTGTTGAACATTAAAAGCATCCCGATGATCCAAATTCCCACTCACTTTTGCTACTTATATGCCATTTCCTTAGCTTTTACACAGGCCTTTTGATTAAAGTTTGGAACTTCGACTGTAAAGTTTCATGAGATTTTTTGTTTATTTAGACGCCTTGTGCAGGTGCCGGTGGGCAAGTTATACACGGGTTTCTGATATAGAGATTGGGATCCCACAAGGCAGTATTTATTATTTCTTATTATAATTAATAATATTTTCTCTGAGATAGGTACCGGGTGGGTAAATCACTATTTGCAGATGATGGAGGTTTATGGATTAGAGGTAGAAATGTCAATTTAACTGTATATAGGATGCCATTAGGAATTAATCAGTTGGCAAATCGATGGGACTTGAGCTTTCAGTGGCAAAAAACACAAGTCGAGTGTTTTATAAACAGGATTAATAGACCTGCGCTTGATTTGAAATCATCTGATCAAACTCTTGAAGACGTGTCAGTGGTGAGATTTCCAGACAGGTGGATGCACAATGAGCTGACATGGAAGCACCGTGTCAGTAAAATAATTGATAAATATAAAGGAGCAATAAATATTCTCGGTGTCTCTGTGGATATTCTTCGGGAGCGACATGAAAATCTCTGCTGACCATTTACATTTGTTTCATTAGATCTTGTCTTGATTCTGTGGCTCATGGATCAGCTTCATCTCCAACTTTCAAATGTTTGGCTGTGATACAAGCACAGGTTTTAAGATTCTGTTATGGTGCAGTAAGGTCGTCTCCTGTTTCAGGTTTACTGATTGATTTTGCGGAGATTGAATTTAATGTTAACGTACTGGATTAATTTGAAGGAGCAAAGAAACGATCATCCTGTTAGAGGTGTGTCTGAGGACTATTGGGAACATCACAAGAAGAGTGTTATAGTTTTGGGTGCTTGGGTTCTTATTACGCTGGGAATGTGGGTTCGTTGAATTATGCAATATGTTCGACTGAGGCATTCTCAGTAACCCCAACTTGTTTTTGTAAATTCCTTTCTTGATTTTGGGATACACGATTTAATAAAGTCTCAGGTTTTTGTTATCCCGGAGAATCTGTTAGTTCATTGGTATATTAAGGAAATTGATTGTGATATGTTAACCATTTTACAGAAGGATCAAAATATAATTTAACTGGGAGTGTTGGTGTGGCTGTTTTTGTGCCCAGATTATAGGTAACGATAAAGAAACGACATTCACCGATTTCTGGAGAACATTCTCGATGCACTTTCAGATGAAGCACGTGACCCCATCGTGAACTTGGTCACATCCTCATCATGGAAGACAATCCAATTGATGTCATCCAAGCAGTCCTGCAGCATGAAGAACGATTGGTCGGACCAACAGTGGACGGATCACCTGTGGCCGCCTCTTGTTTCAGCTTTTGCCTGTACATCGGCAGAAGCCGGATCAGAGAGTGATCTGATTGTTGAAGTGTGGTCGGAGGAGCACTTTGTAAGCGTTATGGAAAGGTCGAGTGTGCCAGCTCCCCGAGCGCTCACCTGGATGTGCTGACAACACTTCGGAGGGACTTCAGTCAGCGATGCCGGATTAAAGTCAGGGCGACAATGAAGGCAGCCTCTGGGTGGGCAGTCTTCAGCGTGTTGAGGGTTTCGTACAGTTCCTTGAGAGCCAGGTCAGTATCAGCCTGGGGCGGAATGCACACTGCTGTGATGATAACACCGTGAACTCCCTGGGCAGCCAGTAGGGACTAAACAGCTGCTCCACATCTGGGGAACAAAGGATTGGAGCACATGCATATTCTGGGGGTTGCACCAAGCATTGTTGACCATGAAGCATACCCCACCTCCTTTACTCTTCCCAGTGAGGGGTTTCCACCTGTCCACAGGGAACAGAGAGAACCCAGAGGGTTCGATGGCGTGGTCCGGTGTCTCCTCCGTCAACCAGGTCTCCACAAAGCACAAAACGTTATATTCTTTTGTTTCCTGCTGGTGAGAGATTCTGGCTGTCAGTTCACACAGCTTGTTGTCCAGGGACTGGGTTCTAATCACACTGGGAATGTGGCTTTGCTGGATTATGCAATATGTCCTACTGTCGCGTTCTTGGTAACCTCACATTGTTTTTCTCAATGGCTTTAGTTTATTTCAGGATACACGATTTAATGAGGTCTCAGGATTCTGTTCTGCTTGAGAATCTTGATTCGTGGTATATTTTGGAAAATTATTATGATGTGTTAAACATTGCTGCAGAAGAATCAAAAGATAAATTAACCGGAACGACGGAGTGGCTGTTTTTTTGTTCATGAATTGCAAGTAACGATAAAGAAACAACTTACCAACCATTTATCAGTATATATAGTAGAATTTGCTTCCCTTGTTTTAGGCTTACAGTGGGAGGTGGAAATTTGTTGATGTAAAGTTGTCATTTGTTCAGATACCTTTTCAGTTTTGATGAGTCTTAAAACAGGTAATTCTCGCAGTAGGACAGATTTACTGTCGGAAACTCATCAAACATGATTTCATCCACAGAATATTGGTTTATATTTCCACTTCTGTGGGTCCCTGCACACAGTTACAAAAGCTGTTAATATCTCAACTAACATATCAGAAGCTGAGGGGTTGGTGGGTTAAGAATTATGTCAAGACTGGTGGGATAAAGGGCACCAACGGAGACACCTTTACAGAATACTTACCTGTTGTGTTTATGGAAGATTGTGGATGAAACAAGAAGGTAAGGAATTACATTGACACGACTTGGAATTTGACACACTATGCCTAATTACTGTATTCCTTTGTTCGTGTTGGGAAGCATCATTCTGGGTATGTAGTTTTCATTTTAAAAATGGCAATAATTTTTATTTAACTCATGCTATTGTGTTTTGTTACGTACAAACTATAGGACTTTAGGGGGGTAATTTAGGTTTCATTTGAAAAAGGAAGCAGTGAGGATTTTATGTCCCAATTCTCTGCACCACATTCCAGTCCAGTTAGTGGCCGGAATGTGACTTTAAATTGGAGTGTCCGCTGCTGTTTATACAAACCCCGCCCTCGTTCTCACGTCAGCCAATTATTCAAGGGGAAGGCGGAGACTGGTGTGATTGACAATAGATTAGCCAACCAGCATCCGGCTAGACCATCTCCATCAAAGTGGTCCTGACGAAGGGTCTCGGACCGAAATGTTGCTTCCCGACTTGCTGAGTTCCTCCAGCTTGTTTGTAGGTGTCGACTAGATCTCCGCCACTTTCTGGGAACGTCGGGCTGCGAGTTCGGTGGGCGGGAATGGGAACTGATGGGTATATTTGCAGACCAATGTGCGAGCGGCATAGAGGAGTAATTCTTTGACTGCCATCTGACGGATCCAATGAGGTACCGAGTTTCCAATCAGTGTGAATCGACAAATCAATGCGCACCCCCCAACCTACCGACACCCCGAAATCCACCCTCATACCCAGATCTGTGCGCACCACAAACCCGCTGACACCCCACATGCACATTAGATTATCACGGAGCAAGAATGATTTCAAACACTTCACAAAATAGCTGTCTCCACCTCAAACCTAATGGCAAGAACAAAGTTCAAATTTCAAAGTGCATTTGTTCCTGAAGAATCTATAAATGAAAAGGCCTTAAGATTCATCACACACCTAAATCGAAGGATTCCCCAAATCCGTGTGCAACCGCAAATCCGCTGAGACACCCAAATCTGTGCGCAGCCCTAAATACTCCGAAATCCCCGTGTACCCTCAAATGTCCAAAGCAGTGGGCACCCCTAAATTCACCGACACTCCAAAATCCATATTCATCAACATACCCTGAAACCTTCGCACATCCGCAAATCAATGTGCAGACCCATTTCCATGTGAACCCCCAAACCCGCTGACATCCCCACAAGCACACTAGATTATCCCAGAGCAAGAATCATTTCAAACAGTTCACAAAATAGCTGCCTCCATCTTAAAACGATGAAAATACAAACTGCATTCATTTTTAAAGTATTTCTGTATGTCTGAATCTCTGTGTGTTCATATGTGTCCCCGTATGTGTCTGTCCGTCTCTTTGTGTGTCTGCGTGTGTTTGTGTCAGAGACCAGCTCGCAGACGGCGCTCGGTCTTTGTCGTGACGGCGTAGCTACTGAGAACACACGGCTATCCCGTCTACTCCACACTCCCCTCCCCCGCCTATTCTGTAGCACACAGAAAGGGAACAAACAGGCCTCTCCCGGAAACCACAAGCCTTCATCTTCTGAGAGAACATTGCTGGTTTCCAAACAATGAAGAATGACACAACATCTATAATTCACTGTGCAAGTCAACCGTCATCACAGTGCGGGGTGGGGGATGTGGGGACGGGTGGGTGGCGGGGAAACAGGGGACAGAAAAGGGGGACGATTAGGGAGGAATGTGTGGAGGAAAGAGTGGGGCAGTGGGGAGGAGAACGGGTGAAGAGAGGAGGACAGGGAGAAAGAGATTGACGCTATATATATTTAGTCTCTCTCTCTCCTCCACACTTTCCTCCCCCGCCTATTCTGTAGCACATAAAAAGGGAACAAACAGGCCTCTCCCGAAAACCACAAGTCTACATATTCCGAGAAAACACTGTCACTGTCCAAACAACGAAGAATTGCACAACATCAGACAATTCACTGTGCGAGTCAACCGTCATCACAGTGCGGGGTGGGGGATGTGGGGACGGGAGGGGGGTGGCGGGGGAAACGAGCTGCAGTAAAGCAGGAATTGGGGTGAGGGCGAGAGGCAGGGGAAGCATTGGTAGAAAGGGAGAAAGAGACAATAAGGGAGAGAAGAAGGGGAGTGAGTGAGTGGGTAGGGTAGGGAGGAATGTGCTGAGGACAAGGTGTGTCAGTGGGGAAGGGAACGGATGAAGAGAGGAGAGAGAGAGAGTGTGTGTGGAAGGGAGGGAAATAGGTGAGGTGAGAGGAGGAAGAGAGAATGAGGGAGTGGGAGACAAGAGATGGAGAGAAAGAGACAGTGAGGGAACGGGGAAGCAGAGGTGGCAAAAGTGGGAAGGGGTGAAAATGGGGGCAGGAGAGTGGGGAGAGTTTGAGCCAAAGAGGAGGAAAGAGATATTTTACAACTTTACAATTCCTGGCTCTGATCGCCACACTTTGACAATGGATGTCCAGTATCAATTCACTTCTGTCCCCAGCAGGAAATCCTGAAAGCACATCGTTTGCTTCCCGACAACAGCCCCAACCAATTTCCCTTCATCGACACTTTATTTGGAGTCAGAGAGCACTATAACAAACAAACAAACACTTTTTCCCACTTAGTCCGTACCGAATTGTTATTCTGCCGAGTCCCATAACCGCAGCTGGACCATCGCCCTCAATACCCCTCCCGTCCATGTACTGATCCAAAGTTTTCTAGAAAGAAATCCATAACTTCCACTGGCAGCTGTTCCCACATCCTCACCATCCTCTGAGTTAAGGAAATCCCACTCAGGTTCCTCTTAAATATTTCACCTTTCACCCTTAAACTGCGACCTCCAGTTCCCATCTCACCCAACCTCAGAGGAAAAATCCTGCCTGCATTTACCCTGTCAACGACACTCATAATTTTATATAAATCTGCGAAATCCCCCTTCATTTTCCAACACTAAAGGCAATGAAGTCCTTACCTTTTCCTAAAGCTCGAGTCCTCAAGTCCCAGCAAACGGATTATAAATTTCTCTGCACTCTTTCTATTTTGTTGATAGTTTTCCTTCAGGCAGGTAACAAAAATTACATACAATACTCCAGATTAGGCCTGACCAACGTCGTATACAACTTCAACACAACATCCCACCTCCTGTACTCAGTACTTTGATTTATGAAGTCCAACTTGTCAAAAGCTCTCATGTCGATGCTATCTACCTGTGACGGCACTTTCAAGTAATTATGAATCTGTGTTCCCAGATCCCTCTGGTCCACCGACTCCTCAGGACCCGACTGCTCACCTTGTCTTCATGCACCCCAAATCCAATACTTTGAATATGAAACAATGTTTGATGTGTTTCCAGCAGTAAATCTGACCTACTGTGAGAATGAGACCTGTTTTACGACTCTTCAAAACCGAAAGGGAATCTGAACGAATTACAACTTTGCAGGGAAAAAAATCCTCAACCCACTGTAAGTAATAAATGATGACAAGCGATTCTGTTGTAAATCCTGATAAATAGCTGGTAGGTCGTTTCTTTATCGTTACCAATAATTCACGCATAACTCATCAACATCTACAATCCCAGTGAAATTATATTTTGATCCTCTGGAAAATGGTTAAACTTTCTCAATAATTTCCTTAATGTACACTGAACCAACAAATTCTCAGGCAGAACAGAATTGTTAGACTTCATTAAATTGTGTATCCTATAATCAAATAAAGGCATTGAAAGAAACAAGGTGGGGTTACCAAGAACACGACTGTGGGACATTTTAAAAAACCCAACAAACACATATTTCAAGCATGATAAGAACCCAGGCAAAGAAAACTAAAAACACTCTTCTTGTGAAGTTCCCAACAGTCCTCCAACACACCTTTACCAGCAACTCATTTCTTCCCCTTAAATTAATCCAGTATGTTAACATTAAATTCAAACTACATAATTTCAACCAGTAAAGCCGAAACAGGGGAGAACTTTACTGCACCACAACACAATCTCAAAGCCTGTGCTTGTATCACACCCAAACATAATAAAGTTGAAGATGAAGCTGATCTATAAACCACAACCATAATCAAGAACAGATCCAATTAAACAAATGAGATTGGTCAACAAATATTTTCATGTAACACTGTAGAATACCCGCAGGGATAACTGAGAATATTTAATGTTTCTTTATATTTATCAATTATTTTCTGATCCAGTGCTTCCATATCAGCTTATTATCCGTCCACATGCCTGGAAATCTTACCACAGACACCTTTTAAGGAGTTTGACCTTATTAGTTCCTATCATTTCCAAGCAAGTGCAGGTTCATTAATCCTGTCTGTAAAACACATAACTTGTCCCATCTTTTTGCCAACTTTTCGACCTTATTAATTGCGAATGCATCCTATATACAGAAAAATTGAAATTTCTACCTCTGATCCATAAACCTCAATCATCTGCATATAGGGATTTACACACTCCAAAACCTGTCTCAATGAAAAATATTATTAATTATAATATAAAATATTAAATACTGCCTGTGGGATCCCAGTCTCTTTCTCATAACAACCTGAATATAACATTCCCACCCATACCTGACACAAAACGTTCAATTAAAACAACTCAAAGTTAGATAATAGCCCCTCCATCCTCATTTCCACAATTTCATAAAAATTCTTTCCTTCCATAAATACCATCTGCCTTTTGAATAGTAAAAAGACTGCTGTTACAACATCTATATTTAACTGGCTTTACTAATACCATCTTCCAAATATAAAAATGAATTCAATGTCATACTTGCCCACCCATACCTTTACAAGACGTACAAATAGAAACAATCAGAAAAAATTGTACAATAGCCCTCTCAATTGCATTTCCAAAAATTAATCAAAAGTCATTCCTTCAATAAATATTATTTGCCTTTTCAATATCAAAAATATTACTATTACAACATCTTTATTTCACTGTACTTTCCTAATATGATCATCCAAACCCGAACTGATTCTAATGTTATTTAAGGCAGAGATTGCTTGGTATCTGAGTAGCCAGGATATCAAAGGTTATGGTGAGACGGTGGGGGAGTGGGACTAAATGGGAGAATGGATCAGCTCATGATAAAATGGCAGAGCAGACTCGATGGGCCGAATGACCGACTTCTGCTCCTTTGTCTGATGGTCTTATTCTATCGTTCCAAATTCACCTCAGATAAAACCTGAAATTACCTCTTTTATCGAAAATATAATTCAAACACTCGATTACCATACATTCCACAAGTTTACATAAATGAGACTTTAATGATATTGGCCTACAAGAAGGAGGATCAGACGGGGAGATCCAGGTTTTAGAATGGGAACTACTACAACCATTTTCCATGTGAAAAGTAGATGGCCAAACCTCCAAATACGATTCAGAAAGTTAATACTTTCACAAAAGAAAATTACACACATACCTGTTGAATCAAGATTTTCTACAAGTTCATGATGCATTCTATTCCCATTCACAACACTATACTCTGCCCCTTTCCTTATAAAACTGACAACACCACCCCTCTACCAACTAACCTGTCAAGCCAAACGACAGTATAATCCTGCACAGGAATAAAACTTAAAATGTGCAGGTTTCTTGAACAGATATAACATCAGAAGAATCTGACAAATCAGAAATAAACTGCTTAAAGTGTTGACCATGTAAAATCAGGCTTCTTGCATTTCTCTTCAATATTTCAAACCCGTTACATATCTTCACAAGTAGACTGGGATGCAGAAACCCCCACAAATCAGAGCTTCATTTACAGCTTCCCACAAAACACCAGTTACACAAAGATACCTTTCTGCAGCTTTCACAATAATTTTAATGTCCTCAGTAGGATGAGATGTGTGAGCAGTACAATTCACCACATCGGTTATAAACATCACATACTTCATTTTATCCAGCAGTGAAGTATCTTTGGTGAGAGAACTGTGATGCCGGCATATATCCACTGACGTCACAGTCTGTTCTCTGAGTGGGATCACTTTATCCAGTTTACCTGCTCTGCTTGCTGTACTTGTCCTTGAACAGGCCCTTCTGCTCACTCTGTTGTTCTGAACCAATTGATCTGGTCACGTCATGCCTTACTAAACCAATCCCTTCTGCCTACACAAGGAACACATCCCTCCATTCTCCTCACATTCACGTGGTATCTAATAGCCTCTTTCACATCTGCCTCCACCACCACCCGATATTCACTCCAGACACCCACCAATATGAAAATGAAAAACAAAACTTGAAACGCAAATCTCCTTTAAACATCCTGAGTCAGGTTTTTAACATCATTGTCTTTTCTAATTGTTTTTTTTTCAACAGTAGCTATGCAGAAAAAAGATACAACATGCACTGTTACAAAATACTTCAATAGTGCAAAACGGTCCAATGAGGATGTGTTCCCCCTTTCTCCTGAAGTTCATGCCCACTGGCATTGGACATTTCCTCCTTAGAGAAAAAATCCCGGCTGTCCACTCTGTCTGTGTCTCTCACATTCCTGTAAACATCTGTCAGACCTCCCTTAGCCTCTGCCACTCCGGAGAAAATTCCCTGAGATTGTCCGGTCTCACTTTATCCAGGCAGCATCCTGTTTAGCCTCTTCCACTCACCACCCAAAACCTCCGCATTATTCCTGTCTTCGAATGCAATTCTCCAGATGTGGTTAAACGAGAGATTTATACAACTGCAACATAACTGCCTGACAATGGAACCACTATCTGGGAGTTATGAACTCGTATTCCAAGATCCCCCTGTAGATCAACACAGTCCAATTTCGCCCCATGAATATAACAGCAAAGAGATAATGCTGAGGCTTTATAAGACACGAGGCAGGCCACACTTGGAGTATTGTCAACAGTGCTGGGCCCCATATCTCAGACAGGATGTGTTGTCTTTGGAGAGAATCCAGAGGAGCTTCAGAGAAATGATTTCGGGACTGAAGGGGTTAAAATATGAGGAGCACTTGAAAATCACCAGATGCTGGAAATTCAAACAACAACAAACACAAAATGCTGGTGGAACACAGCAGGCCAGGCAGCATCTATAGGGAGAAGCACTATCGATGTTTCAGGCAGAGCCACTTCGTCAGGACTAACCGAAAGGAAAGATAGTAAGAGATTTGAAAGTAGTGGGGGGAGGGGGAAATGTGAAATGATAGGAGAAGACCGGAGGGGGTGGGATAAATCTAAGAGCTGGAAAGGTGATTGGCAAAAGGGATACAAGGCTGGAGAAGGGAAAGGATCATGGGACGGGAGGCCTCAGGAGAAAGAAAGTGTGGGGGGGGAGCACCAGAGGGAGATGGAGATCAGGCAAACAACTAAGTATGTCGGGGATGGGGTAAGAAGGGGAGGAGGGGAATTAACGGGTTAGAGAAGTCAATGTTCATGCCATCAGGTTGGAGGCTACCCAGCCGGTACATAAGGTGTTGTTTGACCCTGTGCTCACTGGAACTCTGAAAAATGCGGGGCATCTCATTGAAACCTACCGAATGTTGAAAGGACTGGATAAGGTGGATGTGGAGAAGGTATTTCCTGTGGTGGGGCACAGCCACAAAGTCGAGGGGCCACCTTTTCAAACAGAGGTAGGCAGGTTATTTCTTTTATTAGCCAAGGTGTATTGGATCTGTGGAATGCTCTGCCACAGACTGCGGTGGAGGCCGAGTGTGTGGGTATATTCAAGGCGGAAGTTGATCGTTTCCTGATTGGTCAGGGTATCAAAGGATATGGCAGGAGGTCAGATATCTGGAATTGAGTGCGATCTGGGATCAGCCATGATGGAAAGGTGGCTGACTCAATGGGCTGAATGGCCTAATTCTGTTCCTATGCCTTATGGACTTATGAACACAAGCCCCCTCAATCATGATGAATCTCCTCTGAACTCTTCCAGCACAAAACATCCTTTGTACAGAATGCTAAGCGGAACTGAATGCAACTTTTCAAGAACGTTGTCAAGTCAGGCAGCATCTGTTGAGGGGAATAGAGTCGATGGTTGGGACAGAACCCCTCCCTTACGGCACTAACACAGGCCCTTCGGCTCAACCTTTCCATGCTGTCCTCCTGTCCATTTAAACTAATCCCTCTGCCTGTCTTTGACACAGAACACAGAAATCTACAGCACATTAGAGGCTCTTCAGCCGACAATATTGTACTGACCATGTAACTTACTCTAGAGACTGCCTAGGATTTCCTGATCGTATAACCCTCGATGTTTCTAAGCTCCATGAACCTATCTAAGAGCCTCTTAAAATATCCTATTGTATCCACCTCCACCATCGCTGCAGGCAGTGCATTCCATGCCCCCACGACTCTCTGTGTAAGAAACTTACCCCTGACGTTCCCTCGGTACCAACTTCCAAGCAGCTTAAAACTACGTCCCCTCGTGTTAGTTACTTCAAGCCTGGGAAAATGCCTCTGGCTATCCACATGTTCAAAGCCTCTCATCATCTTACACACCTCTATCAGGTCACCTCTCATCCTCCGTCGCTCCAAGAAGGAAAGGCCAAGTTCACTCAATCTATTCTCATAAGGCATGCTCTCCAATCCAAGAGCAATATCCTTGTAAATCTACTCTCCACTCTCTATAGTATCCACATCCTTCCTGTAGTGAGGCCACCAGAACTGAACACAGGACTCCCAAGTGGGGTCCAACTAAGCCCACAGCCCTGCCATGTTGGGGTACAATTACTTATGTACAGGTTAGGAGAAATATAGCTTCAACATCACCTCACAGCTCTTGAACTCAATCCCATGGTTGATGAAGGCCATCACACCAGACGCCTTCTTAACAACACTGCCAACCTCCACAGCAGCTTTGAGTGTCGTATGGACATGGACCCCAAGATCTCTCTGACCCTCCACACTGCCGAGAGTCTCACCATTAATGATATATTCTGTGTTCAAATTTAACCTGCAGAAATGAATCTCTTCATCTGTGTTGAACTCCATCTGCCACTTCCCAGTTCTGCATCCGAGGCGAGGAAATGGATTGCTGAGCCTCTGGCTAGGATCATTATGTCCTCATTGTCCACGGGAATGGTACCGGAGGATTGGAGGGAGGCGAATGTTGTCCCCTTGTTCAAAAAGGGTAATAGGGATACTCCGGATAATTATAGACCATTGAGCCTTACATCTGTGGTGGGAAAGCTGTTGGAAAAGATACACAAAGATAGGATTTATTGGCATTGAGAGAATCATGGACTGATCAGTGACAGTCAGCATGGCTTTCTGAAGGGCAGATCGTGTCTAACAAGCCTGATGGTGTTCTTTTAGGAGGTGACCAGGCATATAGATGAGGGTAGTGCAGTGGATGTAATCTACATGGATTTTAGTAATGCATTTGATAAGGTTCCACACGGTAGGCTTATTCAGAAAGTCAGAAGGCATGGGATCCAGGGATGTTTGACCAGGCGGATTCAGAATTGGCTTGCCTGCAGAAAGCAGAGAGTTGTGGTGGATGGAGTACATTTGGATTGTAGGCTTGTGACTAGTGGTGTCCCACAAGGATCAGTTCTGGGACCCCTACTTTTTGTGATTGTTATTAATGACCTGGATGTGGGGGTAGAAGGATGGGTTGGCAAGTTTGCAGAAGACACAAAGGTTGGTGGTGCTGTGGATAGTGTAGAGGATTGTCAAAGATTTCAGAGAGACATTGATAGGATGCAGGAGTGGGCTGAGAAGTGGCAGATAGAGTTCAACCTGGAGAAGTGTGAGGTGGCACACTTTGGAAGGACAAACTCCAAGGCAGAGTACAAAGTAAATGGCAAGATACTTGGAAGTGTGGAGGAGCAGAGGGATCTGGGGCTACATGTCCACAGATCCCTGAAAGTTGCCTCACAGGTAGAGTAGTTAAGAAAGCTTATGGGGTGTTCGCTTTCATAAGTCGAGGGACAGAGTTTAAGAGTCGCGATGTAATGATGCAGCTCTGTAAAACTCTGGTTGGGCCAAACTGTGTCCAGGTCTGCTTGCCTCAGTGTAAGAAGGATGTGGAAGCATTCGAAAGGGTACAGAGGAGATTTACCAGACTGCTGCCTGGTTTAGAGAGTATGGATTAAGGGAGCTAGGGCTTTACTCTCTGGAGAGAAGGAGGATGAGACGAGAAATGATAGAGGTATAGATATTAAGGGAAATAGATTGAGTAGTTAGCTAGCGCCTCTTCCCCAGGACACCACTGCTCAGTGCAAGAGAACAGGGCTTTAAGGTAAGGGGAGGGAAGTTCAAGGGGTATATTAGAGGAAATTTTATACTCAGAGAGTGGTTGGTGCGTGGAATGCACTGCCCGAGTCAGTGGTGGAGGCAGATACACTAGTGAAGTTTAAGAGACTGTTAGACAGGTATATGGAGGAATTTAAGCTCAGGGAGGCAGAGTTTAAGGGTCGGCACAATATTGTGGGCCGAAGGGGCTGTACTGTGATGTATTGTTCTATGTTCTATCTATTTCTCGCTGGAATCTCTCTTTTAATTTATTTTTTATTGAAGGCACGACACAGTACAGAAAACGTAATGCATTACATTTTCCTCCATTTTGCTTTTATACCTTACCCCTGAACACCACAACGTCATCAGTGGGGCCTTCTGGGAGTTGTAGTCATTGGACCTCGCTCGCTCCCTGTCAAAGCATGTTTCGTCAGCCACCACAGACGGCACCGAAACAGACCCACCGAGGCGCGAAGGGGAATCACACCCGTCCTTGTGGGCGCCGAGGCCGGCGACACCGACAGAAGCGAATCGCTGATCTCCGCCATGGCGATGGAGCGGAAGAGGAGGGGCTGATCATGGACCGATTTCCTCCAGCCTATCGTAGCTCAGACTTAACACTGACCCCTGCTGTCACTGGCTGCAGTGCCTGTCGCTCAAATGGGAACTCAGAGGGTGATCAGTGTATGTGAACGTCAGTCAGCCTTCCTGTCTTTATGAGTGTGGATTTGGATTTATAACGGGACAGGAAGCAAATTGGGAGAAATGTGAGTTTTTATGTGATGGTGCATCAGTCTCCGAGTTACATTATTAACAATAAAAGGGCAAAGGCCGTGGTGAGGAAGGAGGTGATTTACTGGAGGTTATATGGTGATAATATTGGAAGGGATATCAAACTTGGAATTGTTTGGGATATGATTTAGAAAATGGGGGGATTTGTGGGGATCATAATATTCCAGTGTTGATTAATGAGGGCAAAATGATTGTTACTGAAACAGGGAAGGTTGTGTTACTGGCTGGGTCATTTGCTGAGATTCATAATCAGGATAATTTAAGTGAAGAAGTTAAAAAATGTAGGGATATGTTTTTCAGTGAATACCCTGATGTGCTGGAAGTCAGCTGTAGCAATGATATTATCACTGATGGAGAGATTTCTTTGTATGAATTTAAGACGTCTATTAATAATGCAGGTCAGGTGCTCCCAGGAAAGAGTGATATTTGAAATTGTAATTGTATATAATTCTCTTCTGTGAAAATCTCAAATGTTTCAATTGTGCATCTACTTTCCTCATGGAAAATGGAAATAGTCGTGCCTATTCTAAAACCTGGCAGATCCCCATTTGATGCTTCTAGTTAAGGGCCTATATCGTGAATGTCTCATTTATGTAAACTTAGGGAATATATGGTAATCAAGTGCTTGAGTTGTATTTTGGAAAGAGTGGTGATAAAGTGTTTTATTAGAGTGGGTTTTGGAAGTGTAAAATGACATTAGATTCAGTTTTAGGTTTGGAAGATGATATTCGGAAAGCACAATTAAATAAAGATGGAATAGCAGTATTTGTTGATACTGAAAATTGAAATGTTATGGAAGGAAGGACTTTTGATTAAATGATGGAAATTAGGAGTGAGTGGAGATTGGATAATTTTCTGAG
This sequence comes from Hemitrygon akajei, assembly GCF_048418815.1. Lineage (NCBI taxonomy): Eukaryota > Metazoa > Chordata > Chondrichthyes > Myliobatiformes > Dasyatidae > Hemitrygon > Hemitrygon akajei. Next base: position 2,470,484 of record NW_027331924.1, read on the forward strand.
TTTTTTAAATCTAGACTAACTGTGCAATTATGGGTCAGCATGTTATGTTTGTGTCTCTATGAGATAGAGAATGGTGTTACGTACCCGTGACACGTGACAGTGGTACCCTTGTCACGTGACTGGGGTTGAAGTTATACTGGACATGAGGTAATGGTGGAGTGATGTCATTTTCCCGCCAGTAGAGGTCATGTGACAGGTTTTTTCTACAGGGTATAAAAGGAAGACCCACCCTGTCAGGTGGGGCAGTTCGTGGCTAGATTTGCCAAGATGACTTCATGTTACTGTGTGATTTAATGTGATGACGCAGTTTAGTTAAAAATGAAGTTTTATATAATGCCTAAACTTTAAAAGGTCAGAGCCAACGGTTTCTTTGCTGATGGAGAGTGAAGTTTGGAAGATGGACATCGAGAAGAACCGATTTTCGACGGTGGATTGATTTCGACCTTGTTTGATCCTCATTCGGAAGGATTTCGTTGACTATTCTCGCTGTTGATCCCTGGGATGACCAGAAAGGGTTTGAGAATAGTGTGGAAGAGAGGTCAGTCACTTTAAGCCGTTATATTTAATAAAATTCGACGTGGGAGTTCGACGCTGGGAATCGAAGGACATCAACGTGGAAGAGAATTTAAATCGTTTTAAAAAGTCTCTCCTTTTAAAAGTACCGTGAGCTTTTGAACTGTCGGCATACCGTTCTAAAGAACTGTTTTCTTTCAGCATATCGCTTTAAAGAACTTTTTTTTCAATACCGCTTTAAAGACTGTTTGAGACTGCAACGCTATTAAGAACTGTTTGAACAGCTGCCAGCAGCTGGATTCGGGTCAATGTTTGAGTTTGTTTACTTTTGAGGGGGTTTGTTTCAGTGTTTAATAAACATGTTATTTGTTGTTAAACCCTTGCCTATCTCATCTATATTTATTGTTGCCTGAATACGTAACAATGGGATCCCACAAGGCAGTATTTGTAGCCCTTCATTCTTTAATATTATGATTAATGGTATTTTCTCTGAGGTGGGAATATGGGATACCCTGGGTAAATCACAATATGTAGCTTTATAGACTAGAGGTATTAATTGGAATTTACAAACAGTGGGCAGATTGATGAAGATTTTAAGCTTTCAGTCGTTAAAACACATTACCTGGTTTACAAACAGCATTAATAGACTTACACTTGATTTTATATTATATGATTAATGTCTTAAGGAAGTGTCAGTAGTAAGATTTCTCAGTATGTGGATGGATAATAAGCTGACATGAAAGCATCTATCAGTAAAATAATTGATAAATGTAAAAGAGCTTTAAATCTCCTCAGACATCTATGTGGGTATTCTTGGGTGCAACATGAAAATCTTTGTTGACCAATTATATATTTTTAATCTGATCTGTTCTTGATTACGTCTATGTGGCTGATGGATCAGCTTCATCCTCAAACTAAAAATGTTTGTATGTGATACAGTTACAGACTTTAAGATTGTGTTCTGGTACAGTAATGTTGTCTCCTGTTTTGGCTTTACTGATTGCAATGGGACAATTGCCCTCAAAGTAACAGAGGTTCAAGTTGATATCATCATTCTGGATTAATTTCAGAGAGCAAGGAAGTGATCATCCTGTTAAAGGTGTGCTGGAGGACGGTTGGGGACATCACAAGAAGAGTGTTTTTTGTTTTGGGTGGCTGGGTTCTTACCACGCTGGGAATACGGGTGTATTTGATGATACAATATGTCCCACTGTAGCTTTCACTGTAACCACACCTTGTTTTTTCCAACGACTTCAGTTGATTTTATGTTACACGATCGGATTCGGTTCTGCCTGAGAGTCTGTTGGTTCATCAGTATATTAATGAAAGTTATTATCATACAGTAACCATTTTTACAGATGAATCAAAAGATAAGTTAACTGGGGATGTTGGTGTGGCTGTTTTTCTGCCTGAATTGCAGGTAATGATAAAGAAATGACTTGTAAACATTTATCAGCATAGAAAGCAAAATTCCTTGCCAACAGTTTAGGCTTACATTGGTTGGAGGAAATTGGTCCTTATAATTTGCTCAGAATACATTTCAGTTTTGATGAGTCTTAAACAGGTCATTCTGGCAGTAGGTCAGATTGACTGTTGAAAACTCCTCAGATGGTATTTCATATATAAAGTTTGATTTATATGTCTGCACATTATGGGCCCTGCACATCACACTGTTGAGGGAAATGATGGGGTTGATTGTTTAGCACAAAAGATGTTAAATGTTAAGCTGTTGATATAGACCTTCCACTTAGCAAATTAGAAGCTAAAGGGTTGGTAGTGTTAAGAATGAGGGGCTTATGGCAAGACGTAGGATAATGGACATAAGGACAGACACCTTTACAGAATACATAAACCTGTTGGGTTTATAGAAGAAGGGCTTAAAACAAGAGAAGGAATGATATTGACATGACATAGAAATGCCCACACTATGCTTAATTATGCCTTGTATCTAATTGAAAAACTTCATTCTGTGTCGTGTACATTTTGACATTACGAAACTGTCGAAATACATACTATTTTAATGTGAAGCGTATAAGGCTGAAGAAAAATCAAATGCAGTCTTCAGTACAATCTTTGCAAGGGTAGATAGTTTTCAGATAAAAACTTTATTAAATTATGGGACTGACTTTAAATTAATTCACAGTTCGAGCTGGAAAAGGCATGTAATAATTGTGTTAAACCTAAGGAAATGGCATATAAAGTAGCAAAGGTGAGTGGGATGTTGGATTATTGGGATGCTCTTAAAATCCAACAGAAGGCAACGAAAAAAGCCATAAGAATGGTCAAGACGAAATATAAGGGCAAACTGGCCAATAATATAAATAAGGATACTAAAAGTTTAGTTTTCAGTTACATGAAGAGTGATAGGGAGATGGGAGTTGATACTGGGCCACTAGAAAATGATGCTGGTGAAGTAGTAACGGGGGACAAAGAAATGGCAGATGAACTTAATGAACAATCTTCACTGTCTTTTCCGGTCAGCACCGCCCCCAATTGTCCCATTTAACCTGTCTCATTACGGGTGGACTTTAGGACCCGGGGGAGCTCAGGACCCGCCGCCCGCAACTGGTGCTGAATCCCCGGTGTTTCTGTTCGGTTGACGGATGCGGTGAACGAGTTAAATTTAATCGATCGACAATTCTCATCTCGTGTTTATTTCACTCCATAGAACCATAGAACACTGCAGCACAGAAAACAGGCCATTTGGCGCTTCTAGTCTGTGTGGAAACTTTATTCCGCTCGTTCCATTGACCTGCACCCAGTCCATAACCCTCCAAACCTCTCCCATCCAGGTATCTATCCAATTTATTCTTAAAACTTAAGAGTGAGCACGCATTTATCACGTCAGATGGCAGTTCGTTCCACACTCCCACCACTCTCTGAGTGAAGAAGTTCCTCCTCATGTTCCCCCTAAACCTTTCTCCTTTCACCCTGAAGCCATGTCCTCCTGTTTTTATATTTCCTAATCTAAGTGGAAAGAACCTAATCGCATTTACTGTCGATACCCCTCATAATTTTGTAAACCTCTATCAAATCTCCCCTCATTCTTCTGTGCCTCAAGGAATAAAGTCTTAAACTGTTCAATCTTCCCCTGTGACTCAACTCCTGAACACCCGGCAACATCCTAGTAAATCTTCTCTGCACTATTTCAATCTTATTGATATCCTTCCTATAGTTAGATGACCAGAACTGCAAATAATACTCCAAATATTTCCTCACCAATGCCTTATACAACCTCACAATAACATCCCAACTCCTGTACTCAGTACCTTGATTTATGAATGCCAGGATGCCAAAAGCCTTCTTTACAACCCTGTCTACCTGTGACACCACTTTCAGGGAATTCTGTACCTGAACTCCCAGATCCCTTTGTTTCTCCGCACTCCTCAGTGCCCTACCATTTACTGTGTATGTCCTACCTTGGTTTGTCCTTCCTAAATGCAACACCTCAGGCTTGTCTGCATTAAATTCCATCTGCCATTTTCTGGCCCATTTTTCCAGTTGGTCCAGATCCCTCTGCAAGCTTTGAAAGCCTTCCTCGCTGTCCACAACGCCTCCAATCTTGGTGTCATCAGCAAAATTGCTGATCCAATTGACCACATCTATATCATTGATATAGACAGCAAATAACAATAGTCCCAGCACAGATCCCTGAGGCACACCACTAGTCACAGGCCTCCAGTCTGAGAAGCAATCATCCACTACCACTCTCTGTCTTCTCCCACACAGCCAATTCCAAATCCAGTTTACAACCTCTCCATGGATACCTAGTGTCTGAACCTTCTGAACTAACCTCCCATGTGGGACCTTGTCAAAGGCCTTACTAAAGTTCATGCAGACAACATCCACAGCCTTTCCTTCATCTACTTTCTTGGTAACCTCTTCGAAAAATTCTACAAGATTTGTTAAACACGATCTACCACACACAAAGCCATACTGACTATCCTTAATCAGCCATTGGCTGTCCAAATACTTGTATAGCCGATCTCTCAGAACACCTTCCAATAACTGACCTACTACTGATGTCAGGCTCACTGGCCTGTAATTACCTGGTTTACTATTGGAGCCTTTTTTAAACAATGAAATAACATGAGCTACCCTCCAATCCTCAGGCACTGCACCCGTGGCTGAGGACATTTTAAATATTTCTGTCAGGGCCCCTGCAATTTCTACTCTAGTCTCTCTCAGGGTCCGAGGAAATATCAAGTCAGGCCCGGGGGCTTTATCTACCTTTATTCGCTGTAAGGCAGCAAGCACCTCCTCCTCTTTAATCTACAAATGTTCCATGACACTACTGCTTGTTTCCCTTCCTTCCATATACACTATGCCAGTTTCCTGGGTAAATACTGATGCAAAAATACTGTTTAAGATCTCCCCCATCTCGTGAGGCTTCACACATAGACGACCACTGTGATCTTCTAGGGGACCAATTTTGTCCCTTACTATCCTTTTACGCTTAATATACTTGTAGAAACCCTTCGGGTTTACCTTCACATTATCTGCCAAAGCCACCTCATGTCTTTTTTCCTTCCTGATTTCCTTCTTTAGTATTTTCTTACATTTTCTATACTCTTCAAGTAACTCTTTTGTTCTTTGTTGCCTATACCTGCTATACACCTATCCCTTTTTCTTAACCAGATCACCAATATCACTTGAAAACCAAGGTTCATTATACCTGTTAACTTTGCCTTTAATCCTGGCAGGAACATGCAAACTCTGCACTCTCAAACTTTCGCCTTTGAAGGCCTTGCACTTACTGAACACATCCTCGCCAGAAAAAAACTTATCCCAATCCACTCTTCCTAGATCCTTTTTCATTTCCACAAAATTGGCCCTTCTCCAATTTAGAACCTCAACCTGAGGACCAGACCTATCCTGATCCATAATTAACTTGAAACTAATGACATTATGGTCACTGGACCCAAAATATCCGCCTACACATACTTCTGTCACCTGACTGTCTGGTTTCCTAATAGGAGATCAAGTATTGCATCCTCTCTAGTAGGTACCTCTATATATTGATTTAGAAAACTTTCCTGAAAACATTTCACAAACTCCAAGCCATCTAGCCCTTTTACAGTTTGGGAGTCCCAGTCAATATGTGGAAAGTTAAAATCCCCTACTATTACAAATTCCTGTTTCTTACATCGGTCTACTATCTTTATACAGATTTGCTCCTCCAATTCCCTCTGACTATTGGGCGGTCTATAATACACCCTTGTTAGTGTGGTCACACCTTTCCCGTTCCTCAGCTCCACCCATATGACCTCTGTAGACAAGCCCTCCGGGCTGTCCTGTCTACGCACAGCTGTGATATTTTCCCTGACTAGTAATGCCACTCCTCCCCCTTTCATCCCTCCCCCTCTATCACGTCTGAAACAACAAATATTTCTATCATGTATAAACCTTAGGTGGGAGGTTATCTTTTTGTATTAATGTATTAAAAATAAATTATAAATTCTACCAATGGAACCTCTTACTAAAGGATTCATATTCAAAACAGTATCCAACAAATCAGATTCTTGCATATATGGAAACTTAGATAATTATTTTTGTAAAAAATGTCTAACATGAAGATATTGCAGTAACTGTGTATAAGAGAGAGTATATTTGCTAATTAACTCTTCATGTCATCAATCGACCATCACAAAATAAAGGAAAATAAAAATAAATAAATGCAAAAAACAGATCCCCTTAATCACTAAAAATTAAACAACATTGGGAGGGAGATAGATAGATAGATACTTTATTCATCCCCATGGGGAAATTCAACTTTTTTTCCAATGTCGCATACACTTGTTGTAGCAAAACTAATTACATACAATACTTAACTCAGTAAAAAATATTATATGCATCTAAATCACTATCTCAAAAAGCATTAATAATAGCTTTTAAAAAGTTCTTAAGTCCTGGCGGTTGAATTGTAAAGCCTAATGGCATTGGCCTTTGTTAATGAAGATGGTCAATTCTGCTTTGATATGTGCCAATGAGTGTTTAATTCAATTTACAATTGTTCACTGTTACTATTTAACAAAGGAGAGACTGTAGCGGTGTGGCTACACTCAGCGCAGCAATAAACGACACGGAGTCGATAAGCTGCAGTTGCAAAAGAGGTTTATTCAAACCGCGGCCTCGCTTTAAAGCCTTCCTGATCCCGCCCTGCCCGGGCGGGAACGCTGTAGGGGGCACATATTCACAGTCCCTTCCCGCGCGCGGGAATGCTGTAGGGGGCGCGTATTCACAGTCCCGTCCCGGGCGGGAACGCTGTAGGGGGCGCGTATTCACAGTCCCGTCCCGGGCGGGAATGCTGTAGGGGGCGCGTATTCACAGTCCCATCCCACGCGCGGATGCTGTAGGGGGCGCGTATTCACAGTCCCGTCCCGGGCGGGAACGCTGTAGGGGGCGCGTATTCATAGTCCCGTCCCGGGCGGGAATGCTGTAGGGGGCGCGTATTCACAGTCCCATCCCACGCGCGGATGCTGTAGGGGGCGCGTATTCACAGTTCCGTCCCACGCGCGGATGCTGTAGGGGGCGCGTATTCACAGTCCCGTCCCACGCGTGGATGCTGTAGGGGGCGCGTATTCACAGTCCCGTCCCGCGCGCGGATGCTGTAGGGGGCGCGTATTCACAGTCCCGTCCCACGCGCGGATGCTGTAGGGGGCGCGTATTCACAGTCCCGTCCCACGCGCGGATGCTGTAGGGGGCGCGTATTCACAGTCCTGTCCCACGCGCGGATGCTGTAGGGGGCGTGTATTCACAGTCCCGTCCCACGCGCGGATGCTGTAGGGGGCGCGTATTCACAGTCCCGTCCCACGCGCGGGCTTTTCCCCAGCAGGCTTGGCGCCCTTTTGGGGACCGGCCTCAATGCACCACTTTGTGAGCCGGTTCGAGTGCGCTGGGAAGTGGGTCGCCACATACCCCACCCCCCAGAACCGGCGATACACCCCCCAATGTCCACAGTCTGGGCCGGACCCTGTTTGGGAGGTCTGCCTCTGCGCCGCGATGCCGGAATCTCGACCGGCTGCGCCACGTCCACATGGGCCGGTTTGAGTCGGTCCACCGAGAAAACCTCCTCTCTCCCCCCAATGTCCAGCACGAACGTGGACCCGTTGTTCCTGATCACCTTAAACGGCCCCTCGTAGGGCTGCTGTAGCGGTGCCCGATGTCCGCCCTGTCGTACAAAAACAAACTTACAGTTCTGCAGGTCTTTGGGTACGCAGGTCGGGTTCTGCCCATGCTGCGAAGTGGGTATGGGGGCCAGGGTGCCGAGCCTCTCGCGTAGTCTGCTCAGGACTGCTGCGGGTTCTTCCTCTTGCCCCCTTGGGGCTGGTATGAACTCCCCGGGGACGACCAGGGGCTGCGCCGTACACCAACTCGGCCGACGGGGTGTGCAGATGTTCTCTGGGCGCCGTGCGGATTCCGAGCAGGACCCAGGGAAGCTTGTCCACCCAGTTAGGCCCTTTGAGGCGGGCCTGTCTGAGGAGTCAAGGGCCAGGGGTCAGGGGTCTTTCTGCTCTCGGTCCAGCGTAAAACCCTTGGGGAGACATTAGATGTCCATCCACTTTCGTCGAGTCAAACCACGGGAAAGGTTCGTGTCGGCCATCCGACCGCGTCTGAAGCCCAGCGGCCTTTCCCCGATCCCTGGGGCCGCGCTGCCCGAGTCTCCCCCCGATCCCCAGCGCTGCTCGAGTCTCCCACCCCCGATCCCCGGGGCCCCGCTGACCGAGTCTCCCCCTGATCCCCGGGGCCCCGCTGCCCGAGTCTCCCCCGATCCCCGAGGCCCCGCCGCCCGAGTCTCCCCCGGATCCCCGGGGCCCCGCCGCCCGAGTCTCCCCCCGATCCCCGGGGCCCCGCCGCCCGAGTCTCCCCCCGATCCCCGGGGCCCCGTTGATTAACACAGTCCAATCTCACCCCATGAATGTAACAGCAAAGAGATAAGGCTGAGGCTTTATAAGACACGAGTCAGGCCACACTTGGAGTATTGTCAGCAGTGTTGAGCCCCACATCTCAGACAGGATGTGTTGTCATTGGAGAGAGTGCAGAGGAGGTTCAGAAGGATGATTTCAGGAATGAAGGGGTTAAAACATGAGGAGCACTTGGCAGCTTTGACCCTGTGCTCACTGGAACTCAGAAAAATGCGGGGCATCTCATTGAAACCTACCGAATGTTGAAAGGACTGGATAAGGTGGATGTGGAGAAGGTATTTCCTGTGGTGGGGCACAACCACAAAGTTGAGGGGCCACCTTTTCAAACAGAGGTAAGCAGGTTATTTTTTTTATTAGCCAAGGTGTATTGGATCTGTGGAATGCTCTGCCACAGACTGCGGTGGAGGCTGAGTGTCTGGGTATATTCAAGGCGGAAGTTAATCGTTTCCTGATCAGTCAGGGTATCAAAGGATATGGCGGGAGGTCAGATATCTGGAATTGAGTGCGATCTGGGATCAGCCATGATGGAAAGGTGGCTGACTCAATGGGCTGAATGGCCTAATTCTGTTCCTATGCCTTATGGACTTATGAACACAAGCCCCCTCAATCATGATGAATCTCCTCTGCACTCTTCCAGCACAAAACATCCTTTGTACAGAATGCTAAGCGGAACAGAATGCAACTTTTCAAGAACGTTGTCAAGTCAGGCAGCATCTGTTGAGGGGAATAGAGTCGATGTTTGGGACAGAACCGCTCCCTTACGGCACTAACACAGGCCCTTTGGCCCAACCTTTCCATGCTGTCCTTCTGTCCATTTAAACTAATCCCTCTGCCTGTCTTTGACACAGAACACAGAAATCTACAGCACATTACAGGCTCTTCAGCCCACAATGTTGTACCGACCATGTAACCTACTCTAGAGACTGCCTAGGATTTCCTGATCGTATATCCCTCTATGTTTCTAAGCTCCATGAACCTATCTAAGAGCCTCTTAAAATATCCTATTGTATCCACCTCCACCATCGCTGCAGGCAGTGCATTCCATGCCCCCACGACTCTCTGTGTAAGAAACTCACCCCTGACATTCCCTCGGTACCGACTTCCAAGCAGCTTAAAACTACGTCCCCTCGTGTTAGTCACTTCAAGCCTGGGAAAATGCCTCTGGCTATCCACATGGTCAAAGCCTCTCATCATCTTATTACAATTACTTATGTACAGGTTAGGAGAAATATAGCTTCAGCATCACCTCACAGCTCTTGAACTCAATCCCACGGTTGATGAAGGCCATCACACCAGACGCCTTCCTAACAACACTGCCAACTTCCACAGCAGCTTTGAGTGTCGTATGGACATGGACCACAAGATCTCTCTGACCCTCCACACTGACAAGACTCTTACCATTAATATTATATTCTGTGTTCAAATTTGACCTGCAGAAATGAATCTCTTCATCTGTGTTGAACTCCATCTGCCACTTCCCAGTTCTGCATCCGAGGCGAGGAAATAGATTGCTGAGCCTCTGGCTAGGATCATTATGTCCTCATTGTCCACGGCAATCGTCGCGGAGGATCGGAGGGAGGCGAATGTTGTCCCCTTGTTCAAAAAGGATAGCAGGGATAGTCCGGATAATTATAGACCATTGAGCCTTACATCTGTGGTGGGAAAGCTGTTGGAAAAGATTCACAAAGATAGGATTTATTGGCATTTAGAGAATCATGGTCTGATCAGTGACAGTCAGCATGGCTTTCTGAAGGGCAGATCGTGTCTAACAAGCCTGATGGAGTTCTTTTAGGAGGTGACCAGGCATATAGCTGAGGGTAGTGCAGTGGATGTGATCTACATGGATTTTAGTAATGCATTTGATAAGGTTCCACACGTTAGGTTTATTCAGAAAGTCAGAATGCATGGGATCCAGGGATGTTTGACCAGGTGGATTCAGAATTGGCTTGCCTGCAGAGAGCAGAGAGTTGTGGTGGAGGGAATACATTCGGATTGGAGGGTTGTGACTAGTGGTGTCCCACAAGGATCAGTTCCGGGACCACTACCTTTCGTGATTTTTATTATTGACCTGGATGTGGGGGTAGAAGGATGGGTTGGCAAGTTTGCAGAAGACACAAAGGTTGGTGGTGTTGTGGATAGTGCAGAGAATTGTCAAAGATTGCAGAGAGACATGGATAGGATGCAGGAGTGGGCTGAGAAGTGGCAGATAGAGTTCAACCTGGAGAAGCGTGAGGTGGTACACTTTGGAAGGACAAACTCCAAGGCAGAGTACAAAGTAAATGGCAGGATACTTGGAAGTGTGGAGGAGCAGAGGGATCTGGGGCTACATGTCCACAGATCCCTGAAAGCTGCCTCACAGGTAGACAGAGTAGTTAAGAAATCTTATGGGGTGTTAACTTTCATAAGTCGAAGGATAGAGTTTAAGAGTCGCGATGTAATGATGCAGCTCTATAAACACACACGGAGTACTCTGTCCACACTTGAAGAACCGTGTCCAGTTCTGGTCACCTCACTATAGGAAGGATGTGGAAGTACTGGAAAGAGTACAGAGGAGATTTACCAGAATGCTGCCTGGTTTAGAGAGTATGGATTATGGTCAGAGATTAAGGGAGCTAGGGCTTTACTCTCTGCAGAGAAGGAGGATGAGAGGAGAAATGTTAGAGGTATAGTTGATATTATGGGGAATAGATAGAGTGGACAGCCAGTGCCTCTTCCCCAGGGCACCACTGCTCAATACAAGAGGACATGGCTTTAAGGTAAGGGGAGGGAAGTTCAAGGGGGATATTAGATATTGTGATATGGTGCAACTCACACTACCTGCGTCTCAATATCACCAAGACCAAGGAGATGGTGGTGGACTTTAGGAGATCTAGGCCTCATATGGAGCCAGTGATCATTAATGGAGAATGTGTGGAGCAGGTTAAGACCTACAAGTATCTGTGGAGTATAGTTAGACGAGAAGCTAGACTGGACTGCCAACACAGATGCCTTGTGCAGGAAGGCACAGAGTCGACTGTACTTCCTTAGAAGGTTGGCGTCATTCAATGTCTGTAGTGAGATGCTGAAGATGTTCTATAGGTCAGTTGTGGAGAGCGCCCTCTTCTTTGTGGTGGCGTGTTGGGGAGGAAGCATTAAGAAGAGGGACGCCTCACGTCTTAATAAGCTGGTAAGGAAGGCGGGCTCTGTCGTGGGCAAAGTACTGGAGAGTTTAACATCGGTAGCTGAGCGAAGGGCGCTGAGTAGGCTACGGTCAATTATGGAAAACCCTGAACATCCTCTACATAGCACCATCCAGAGACAGAGAAGCAGTTTCAGCGACAGGTTGCTATCGATGCAATGCTCCTCAGACAGGATGAAGAGGTCAATACTCCCCAATGCCATTCGGCTTTACAATTCAACCGCCAGGAGTAAGATATGTTAAAGTGCCGGGGTTAGGACTCAATGTATTTAAGTAAACTACTTAAGAATTTTTTAAAAGCTATTATTAATGCTTTTTGAGAGAGTGATTTAGATGCATATCATATTTTTACAGAGTTAAGTATTGGTTGTAATTAGTTTTGCTACAATAAGTGTATGGGACATTGGAAAAAAATGTTGAATTTCCCCATGGGGATGAATAAAGTATCTATCAATCTATCTATTTAGAGGAAGATTTTATACTCAGAGAGTGGTTGGTGCGTGGAATACACTGCCCGAGTCAGTGGTGGAGGCAGATACATTAGTGAAGTTTAAGAGACTACAAGACAGGTATATGGAGGAATTTAAGCTTAGGGAGGCAGAGTTTAAGGGTCGGCACTACATTGTGGGCCGAAGGGCCTGTACTCTGCTGTATTGTTCTATGTTCTATCTATTTCTCGTTGGAATCTCTCTTTTAATTTAATTTTTTATTGAAGGCACGACACAGTACAGAAAACGTATTGCATTACATTTTCCTCCATTTTGCTTTGATACCTTACCCCTAAACAACACCACAACGTCATCAGTGGGGCCTTCTGGGAGTTGTAGTCATTGGACCTCGCTCGCTCCCTGTCAAAGCATGTTTCGTCAGCCACCACAGACGGCACCGAAACAGACCCACCGAGGCGCGAAGGGGAATCACACCCGTCCTTGTGGGCGCCGAGGCCGGCGACACCGACAGAAGCGAAGCGCTGAACTCCGCCATGGCGATGGAGCGGAAGAGGAGGGGCTGAGCATGGGCCGATTTCCTCCAGCCTATCGAAGCTCAGACGTAACACTGACCCCTGCTGTCATTGGCTGCAGTGCCTGTCGCTCAAATGGGAACTCAGAGGGTGATTAGTTTATGTGAACGTCAGTCAGCCTTCCTGTCTTTATGAGTTTGGATTTGGATTTATAACGGGACAGGAAGCAAATTGGGAGAAATGTGAGTTTTTATGTGATGGTACATCAGTCTCCGAGTTACATTATTAACAATAAAAGGGCAAAGGCCGTGGTGAGGAAGGAGGTGATTTACTGGAGGTTATATGGAGATAATATTGGAAGGGATATCAAACTTGGAATTGTTTGGGATATGATTTAGAAAATGGGGGGATTTGTGGGTATCATAATATTCCAGTGTTGATTAATGAGGGCAAAATGATTGTTACTGAAACAGGGAAGGTTGTGTTACTGGCTGGGTCATTTGTTGAGATTCATAATCAGGATAATTTAAGTGAAGAAGTTAAACAATGTAGGGATATGTTTTTCAGTGAATACCCTGATGTGCTGGAAGTCAGCTGTAGTAATGATAGTATCACTGATGGAGAGATTTCTTTGTATGAATTTAAGACGTCTATTAATAATGCAGGTCAGGTGCTCCCAGGAAAGAGTGATATTTGAAATTGTAATTGTTTCTAATTCGCTTTTGTGAAAATATTAAATGTTTGAATTGTGCATCTACTTTCCTCATGGAAAATGGAAATAGTAGTGCCAATTCTAAAACCTGGCAGATCCCCATTTGATCCTTCTAGTTAAGGGCCTATATCGTGAATGTCTCATTTATGTAAACTTATGGAATGTATGGTAATCAAGCGCTTGAGTTATATTTTGGAAAGAGTGGAGATAAAGTGTTTTATTAGAGTGGATTTTGGAAGGGTGAAATGACATTAGATTCAGTTTTAGGTTTGGAAGATGATATTCGGAAAACACAATTAAATAAAGATGTTGTAATAGCAGTATTTGTTGATACTGAAAATTGAAATGTTATGGAAGGAAGGACTTTTGATTAAATGACGGAAATTAGGAGTGAGTGGAGATTGTATAATATTCTGAGTTTTTTTAATCTGGACTGACTGTGCAATTATGGGTCGGCATGTTATGTTTGCGTTTCTATGAGATAGAGAATGGGATCCCACAAGGCAGTATTTGTAGCCCTTCATTATTTAATATTATGATTAATGATATTTTCTCTGAGATGGGAAAATGGGATACCCTGGGTAAATCACAATATACAGATGATGTAGCTTTATATATTAGAGGTTTTAATTGCAATTTACAATTAATAGGTCAAACAGTGGGCAGATTGATGAGGATTTTAAGCTTTCAGTCATTAAAACACATACGTGGTTTACAAACAGCATTAATAGACTTGCAGTTGATTGTAAATTATATGATTAATGTCTTGAGGAAGTGGCAGTGGCAAGATTTCTCAGAATGTGGATGGATAATAAGCTGACATGGAAGCACCTATCAGTAAAATAATTGATAAATGTAAAGGAGCTTTAAATCTCCTCAGACATCTATGTGCAACATGAAAATCTTTGTTGACCAATTATATTTGTTTAATTTGATCTGTTCTTGATTATGTCTGTGTGGCTAATGGATCAGCTTAATCTTCAAATTAAAAATGTTTGTATGTGATACAATTACAGACTTTAAAATTGTGTTCTGGTGCAGTAATGTCGTCTCCTGTTTTGGCTTTACTGATTGCAATGGGACAATTGCCCTCAAAGTAACAGAGGTTCAAGTTGATGTCAACATACTGGATTAATTTGCGGGGGCAAGGAAATGATCATCCTGTTAAAGGTGTGCTGGAGGACGGTTGGGGACATCACAAGAAGAGGGTTTTTTGTTTTGGGTGGCTGGGTTCTTACCACGCTGGGAATATGGGTGTATTTGATGATACAATATGCCCCACTGTAGCTTTCTCCGTAACCCCACCTTGTTTTTTCCAATGACTTCAGTTGATTTTAGGTTACACGATCGGATTCGGTTCTGCCTGAGAGTCTGTTGGTTCATCAGTATATTAATGAAAGTTATTATCATACAGTAACCATTTTTACAGATGAATCAAAAGATAAGTTTACTGGGGATGTTGGTGTGGCTGTTTTTGTGTGCCTGAATTGCAGGTAATGGTAAAGAAATGACTTATAGCCATTTATCAGCATAGGAAGCAGAATTCTTTCCCAACAGTTTAGGCTTACAGTGGGTGGAGGAAATTGGTCCTTATAATTTGCTCAGAATACATTTCGGTTTTGATGAGTCTTAAACAGGTCATTCTGACAGTAGGTCAGATTGACTGTTGGAAACTTGTCAAACGGTATTTCATATATAAGGTTTGATTTATATGTCGGCACATTATGGGCCCTGCACATCACACTGTTGAGGGAAATGATGATGTTGACTGTTTAGCACCAAAAGCTGTTAAATGTTAAGCTGTGGATATAGACCTTCCACTTAGCAAATTAGAAGCGAAAGGGTTGGTAGTGTTAAGAATTGGAGGCTTATGGCAAGACGTAGGATAATGGACATAAGGACAGACACCTTTACAGAATACATAAACCTGTTGGGTTTATAGAAGAAGGGCTTAAAACAAGGGAAGGAATGATATTCACATGACATAGAAATGCCCACACTATGCTTAATTATGCCTTGTACTAATTGGAAGACTTCATTCTGTGTCGTGTACATTTTGTCATTGTGAAACTGTCAAAACACATACTATTTCAATTTGAAGCGTATAAGGCTGAAGAAAAATCAAATGCAGTCTGCAGTACAATCTTTGCGAGGGTAGATAGTTTTCAGAAAAAAAACTATTAAATTATGGGACTGACTTTAAATCAATTCACAGTTTGAGCTGGAAAAGGCATGTAATAATTGTGTTAAACCTAAGGAAATGACATATAGGGTAGCAAAGGTGAGTGGGATGTTGGATTATTGGGATGCTCTTAAAATCCAACAAAAGGCAACGAAAAAAGCCATAAGAATGGTCAAGACGAAATATGAGGGCAAACTGGCCAATAATATAAATCAGGATACTAAAAGTTTAGTTTTCAGTTACATGAAGAGTGAAAGGGAGATGAGAGTTGATACTGGACCACTGGAAAATGATGCTGGTGAAGTAGTAATGGGGCACAAAGAAATGGCAGATAAACTTAATGAACAATCTTCACTGTCTTTTCCGCTCAGCACCACCCACACTGGTCCCAATTAACCTGTCTCATTACGGGTGGACTTTAGGACCCGGGGGAGCTCAGGGCCCGCCGCCCGCAGCTGCTGCTGAATCCCCGGCGTTTCTGTTCGGTTGATGGATGCGGTGAACGAGTTAAAATTAATCGATCGACAATTCTCATGTCGTGTTTATTTCACTCCATAGAACACTACAGCACAGAAAACAGGCCATTTGGTGCTTCTAGTCTGTGCGGAAACTTTATTCCGCTCGTCCCTTTGACATGCACCCAGTCCGTAGCCCTCCAGACCTCTCCCATCCATGTACCTATCCAATTTATTCTTAAAACTTAAGAGTGAGTCTACATTTACCACGTCAGATGGCAGCTCGTTCCACACTCCCACCACTCTCTGAGTGAAGTAGTTCCTCCTCATGTTCCCCCTAAACCTTTCCCCTTTCACCCTAAAACCATGTCCTCCCGTTTTTATCTTTCCTATTCTAAGTGGAAAGAACCTACTCGCATTTACGGTCTATACCCCTCATAATTTTGTAAACCTCTATCAAATCTCCCCTCATTCTTCTACGCTTCAAGGAATAAAGTCCTAACCTGTTCAATCTTTCCCTGTACATCAACTCCTGAAGACCTGGCAACATCCTAGTAAATCTCTGCACTCTTTCAATCTCTCCAACCTCTCCATGGATACCTCATGTCTGAACTTTATGAACTAACCTCCCAGGTGGGACCTTGTCAAAGGCCTTACTAAAGTTCATGTAGACAACATCCACAGCTTTTCCTTCACCTACTTTGTTGGTAACCTCCTCGAAAACTCTTCAAGATTCATTAAACATGATCTACCATGCACAAAGCCATACTGACTATCCTTAATCACCCATTGGCTGTCCAAATACTTGTAAATCCGATCTCTCTGAACATCTGACAATAATTTACATACTACTGATGTCAGGCTCACTGGCCTGTAATTACCTGGTTTACTACTGGAGGCTTCTTTAAACAATGGAATAACAAGAGCTACCCTCCAATCCTCTGGCACTGCACCCGTGGCTGAGGACATTTTAAATATTTCTGTCAGGGCCCCTGCAATTTCTACTCTCGTCTCTCTCAAGGTCCGAGAAGTCTCAAGGTCAAGTCAGGCCCGGGGGATTTATCTACCTTTATGCGCTGTAAGGCAGCAAGCAGCTCCTCCTCTTTAATCTACAAATGTTCCATGACACTACTGCTTGTTTCCCTTCCGTCCATATACACTATGCCAGTTTCCTGAGTAAATACTGATGCAAAAAAACTGTTTAAGATCTCCGCCATCTCGTGAGGCTCCACACATAGACGACCACTGTGATCTTCTAGGGGACCAATTTTGTCCCTTACTATCCTTTTACTCTTAATATACTTGTAGAAACCCTTCAGGTTTTCCTTCACATTATCTGCCAAAGCCACCTCATGTCTTTTTTTTCCTTCCTGATTTCCTTCTTTAGTATTTTCTTACGTTTTCTATACTCTTTAAGTAACTCATTTGCTCTTTGTTGCCTATACCTGCTGTACACTTCTCTCTTTTTCTTAACCAGATTGCCAATATCCCTTGAAAACCAAGGTTCCCTATGCCTGTTAACTTTGTCTTTAATCCTGGCAGGAAAATGCAAACTCTGCACCCTCAAAATTTCACATTTGGAGGCCTTCCACTTACTGAACACATCTTTGTCAGGAGAAAAATTTTTACCCCAATCCACTCTTCCGAGATCTTTTTTCATTTCCACAAAATTAGCCCTTCTGCTATTTAGAACCTCAACTTGAGGACCAGACCCATCCTTATCCAGAATTAACTTGAAACTGATGACATTATGGTCACTGGACCCAAAATGTTCGCCTACACATACTTCTGTCACCTGACTGTCTGGTTTCCTAATAGGAGATCGAGTATTGCATCCTCTCTCGTAGGTACCTCTAAATATTGATTTAGAAAAAAATCCTGAAAACATTTGACAAACTCCAAGCCATCTAGCCCTATTACAGTTTGGGAGTCCCAGTCAATATGTGGAAAGTTAAAATCCCCTATTACAACTTCCTGTTTCTTACAACGGTCTACTATCTTTATACAGATTTGCTCCTCCAATTCTCTCTGACTATTGGGCGGTCTATAATACACCCCTATTAGTGTGATCACAACTTTCCCGTTCCTCAGCTACACCCATATGGCCTCTGTAGACAAGCCCTCCGGTCTGTCCTGTCTACGCACAGCTGTGATATTTTCCCTGACTAGTAATGCCACTCCACCCCCTTTCATCCCTCCCCCTCTATCACGTCTGAAACAATGAATATTTCTATCATGTATAAACCTTAGGTGGGAGGTTATCTTTTTGTATCAATGTATTAAAAATAAATGATAAATTCTGCCAATGAGAATTACAAATTCTCTTACTAAATGATTCATATTCAAAATGGTATCCAACAAATCAGATTCTTGCATATATGGAAACTTAGATAATTATGTTTCTAAAAAATGTCAAACCTGAAGATATTGCAGTAAGTGTGTATGAGAGAGAGAATATTTGCTAATTAACTCTTCAAAAGTCATCAATCGACCATCACAAAATAAAGGAAAATAAAAATAAATAAAAGCAAAAAACAGATCCCCTTAATCACTAAAAATTAAACAAGTTTGGGAGAGAGAACTTAATATGACCTTTGTTAATGAAGATGGTCAATTCTTCTTTGATATGTGCCAATCAGTGTTTAATTCAATTTAAAATTGTTCACTGTTACTATTTAACAAAGGAGAGACTATCCAAAATATGTCCTAACATAGACAATTATTGCGATAGGTGTAAAACTGAAGTAGCCACTTTTTCACATATGTTCTGGTCATGTTCTTCATCAAAATCCTTTTGGAAATCTTTATTTTCTACAATTTCTAAAGCTCTGAAAATTAATTTACAACCTAATGTACAAACCTTTGATTTCTGTCTATACATGCAGTCCTCGCATGACCTTTATCCTCCTCCACCTCACTATCTGCTCTAACACTCTGGTTCCCCTCCCTCTGCAAATCTTTTTTACCCCCTCCCCCGAGCAGCACTGGCAAATCTACCCGCAAGGATGTTAGTCCCCCTCCAGTTCACGGGCAAACCGTCCCGTCGGAACAGGCCCCACCTTCCCGGGAACAAAGCCCAATAGTCCAGAAACATGAAGCCCTCCCTCCTGCACCATCTCCTTAGCCACGTATTTAGCTGCACTCTCCGCACATTTATATTTACAGGGACTTTACTCCTGACGCCGGTCCCGGGACCCGACCCGTTTACAGACCCGGAGCGGAACCGGAGCAGATTCTCAGCCACTGGTTTTCATCCCAGGTCGCGAAGAAAGGATAAAGTTTCCCCGTGAATTTATTCCCAGTGAAGGTGTGGAGATGGGACTTGGTCTCCGCGTTGTAAAATGAAACTGCCCCGGACTCGTAACTGAGATAAACTCCCACCCTCCCGGGGATGGGACCGACAGTGAGACAGGACTCGGGGGAGGGGAGACCGGACACGTCATAATCCCGATAAAACACGTTACCATACCGCCTGATGACCCAGAATCCGGTCTCCGGTCTCAGACTGACCCCTCTCTTCCTCTCCACAGACTCTGCGGCGACTCCCAGAAACCAGAACCGAATCCCCGTCACCTCCACCTCCCAGTAATGTCTCCCCGATGTGAATCCCTCCGATCCCAGCACACAAATCCAGTGTGTGAATCTCTTCCCGGTGTCAGGGAGATTCCTCCCGGTCCCGATCCATCTCACACTCTTCCGATCCTCAGACACCTCGAGACACGGATTCGCCGTTTCCACATCCAGGGTGACAGAGACTGCCGGGAGAAGCAGAGAATCAGAGAGTCCCCGGGGATCGGGGGGAGACTCGGACAGCGCGGCCCCGGGGATCGGGGGGAGACTCGGACAGCGCGGCCCCGGGGATCGGGGGGAGACTCGGGCAGCGCGGCCCCGGGGATCGGGGGGAGACTCGGGCAGCGCGGCCCCTGGGATCGGGGGGAGACTCGGGCAGCGCGGCCCCGGGGATCGGGGGGAGACTCGGGCAGCGCGGCCCCGGGGATCGGGGGGAGACTCGGGCAGCGCGGCCCCGGGGATCGGGGGGAGACTCGGGCAGCGCGGCCCCTGGGATCGGGGGGAGACTCGGGCAGCGCGGCCCCGGGGATCGGGGAGCAGACTCGGACAGCGGGGCCCCGGGGATCGGGGGGAGACTCCGGCAGCGCGGCCCCGGGGATCGGGGAGCAGACTCGGACAGCGCGGCCCCTGGGATCGGGGGGAGACTCGTACAGCGCGGCCCCGGGGATCGGGGGGAGACTCGGGCAGCGCGGCCCCGGGGATCGGGGGGAGACTCGGGCAGCGCGGCCCCGGGGATCGGGGGGGGGGGGGGAGACTCGGACAGCGCGGCCCCGGGGATCGGGGGGAGACTCGGGCAGCGCGGCCCCTGAGATCGGGGGGAGACTCGGACAGCGGGGCCCCGGGGATCGGGGGGAGACTCGGGCAGCGCGGCCCCGGGGATCGGGGGGGAGACTGGGGCCGCGCGGCCCCGGGGATCAGGGGGAGACTCGGACAGCGGGGCCCCGGAGATCGGGGGGAGACTCGGGCAGCGCGGCCCCGGGGATCGGGGGGAGACTCGGGCAGCGCGGCCCCGGGATCGGGGGGGAGACTCGGGCCGCGCGGCCCCGGGGATCGGGGGGAGACTCGGGCAGCGCGGCCCCGGGGATCGGGGGGAGACTCGGGCAGCGCGGCCCCGGAGATCGGGGAGCGGGTGGAGACTCGGGCAGCGCGGCCCCGGGGATCGGGGGGAGACTCGGGCAGCGCGGCCCCGGGGATCGGGGGGGAGACTCGGACAGCGCGGCCCCGGGGATCGGGGGGAGACTAGGGCGGCGCGGCCCCGGGGATCGGGGGGAGACTCGGGCAGCGCGGCCCCGGGGATCGGGGAGCGGGGGAGACTCGGTCAGCGCGGCCCCGGGGATCGGGGGGGGAGACTCGGGTAGCGCGGCCCCGGGGATCGGGGGGGAGACTCGGGTAGCGCGGCCCCGGATATCGGGGGGGAGACTCGGGCCGCGCGGCCACGGGGATCGGGGTGAGAGGCCGCTGGGCCACAGGTGGCCGACACGAACCTTTGATTCGACAAAAGCAGATGTCTCCACAAGGGTTTTCCGCTGGACAGGGGAAACATCCTCCCTCACTCCTGCCTGTTGACCCCTGAAAGAATTTTGTGTTTCCATGAGATCTCCTCTCATTCTTCGAAACTGGGAACAGAGAACATAGAGCAATACAGCACAGGAACAGGCCCGTCATACAATGTTCACATTCATTTGTGAGTGTGAAGTGGGGGAGTGTGATGGTTTGTGACAGTAAAGGAGGTGATAATGGGAACCAATAGGGGAGAGATGAAAGGCAGATTGAACCAGGAGGGGGAGGGGTGCAAAGCCTGTGGGTGAACTATGTGTGTAGACGTAATGTGAAGCTGGAGGGGGCAAAGATGGGAGATGAGGATGGCTTTGTCCCCTTTCCCAGAACCCCATCCCTCGCAGCCCCTCATTAGTACAGGGGATGAATTTGCAGGAACCCTTAAGCAACACAGGTCCTGATGAAGTGTTTCAATCTAAACCGTGGACTGTTTATTCTTTTCCATAGAAACTTCCCGGCCTGCTGTTCCCCCAACAATTTGTGTGTGTTACTCTGCTTTAAATATACTCAATTATTTGGCATCCACAGTTGCCTGTGGCAGATTCACTATCCTGTGGATAAAGGAATTCCTCGTCAGCTCTGTCCTAAGTGGACATCCCCATAGTCGGAGGCTGTGCTTACCGTTCTCGACCCACCCACATCCTCCCAACATCAACTCTCTCCAGACATGAGTCAGAGAGATCTGGCGAGACCCTTCATCAGGACCTGTGTAGCTTGGATTACCAGCATCTGCAGATTTTCTCCTGTTTGATTTTTAAAGCAGAAGTTAATAAGTAAACTTCTTGATTAGTCAGTGTCTCAAAAGTTACGGGGAGGAGGCAGGAGAATAGGGTTGAGAGGGATAATAAATCAACCATTCTTCTAAACTCGCGTGAGTACAGGCCCGGAACCAACAAACACTCCTCAGATGTTAACTCTTTCATTCCCGGAATCATTCTTGTGAATCTTCTGGACCCCCTCCAATGCCAGTACATGTTTTCCGATAGAAGGGACCAAAACTGCTCACAATACTCCAAGTGTGGTCTGACCAATGCCTTATTAAAACCTCAGCACTACATCCTTGCTCTTGTACTCTAATCCTCTCGAAATGAAAGCAAACATTGAGTTTGCCAATCTTATCACTGACACAAACTGCAAGTTAACCTTCAGGGAATCCTGCACAAGGACACCCATGTCCCTTTGCACCTCTGATTTTTGAATTTCGCCCTGTTTACAGAATTGTCTATGTCTTTATTCCTTCGACCAAAGTCGTACCTGCCTAAGTTTGTACCTGCCAAACTCTACCTGTGCTACAAGATCCTTATTACGTATACTGGTGCTTTCAAATAAGACCATAAGACAAAGCAGCAGAAGCCGGCCATTCGGCCCTTCGAATCTGCTCACCATTTTATCATGAGCTGATCCATTCTCACATTTAGTCCCACTCCTCCACCTTCTCACCATGACCTTTGATGCCCTGGCTACTCAGATACCTATCAATCTCTGTCTTAAATACACCCAATGACTTGGCTTCCACTGCCGCAAGAAATTCACAGATTCACCACCCTCTGGCTAAAAAAATTTCTTCGCATCTCCTTTCTGAATGGGTGCCCTTCAATCCTTAAGTCATGCTCTCTCGTACTAGACTCCCCCACCATGGGAAACAACTTTGCCAAAACCACTCTGTCCATGCCTTTTAACATTTGAAATGTTTCTGTGAGGTTACCCTCATTCTTCTAAACTCCACGGAGTACAGTCCAAGAGCGGTCAAATGTTCCTCATATGTTAACCCTCTCATTCCCGGAATCATTCTAGCGAATCTTCTCTGAACCCTCTCCAATGTCAGAACATCCTTTCTTAAATAAGGAGCCCAAAACTGCACACAGTATTCCAAGTGAGGTCTTACCAGTTCCTTATAGAGCCTCAGCATCACTTCCTTGCTCCTATACTCTATTCCTCTAGAAATGAATGTCAACATTGCATTCACCTTCTTCGCCACCGACTCAACCTGCACGAGCACTCCCAAGTCCCATTGCATCTCAGAACTTTGAATTCTCTCTCCATTTAAATAATAGTCTGCCCATTTATTTCTTCTACCAACATGCATGACCATACACTTTTCAACATTGTATTTCATTTGCCACTTCTTTGACCATTCTCCTAATCAATCCAAGTCTCTCTACAGACTCTCTGTTTCCTCAGCACTACCCTCCCCTCCACCTATCTTTGTATCATCAGCAAACTTAGCCACAAAGCCATCTATTCCATAATCCAAATCGTTGATATACAACGTAAAAAGAAGTGGCCCCAACACGGACCCCTGTGGAACACCACTGGTAACTGGCAGCCAACCAGAATGGGATCCTTTATTCCCACCCTCTGTTTCCTGCCAATCAGCCAACGCTCTATCCACATATGTAAATTTCCTATAATTCCATGGGCTCTTATCTTGTTTAGCGGCCTTGTCATGGGCACCTTGTCAAAGGCCTTCTGAAAATCCAAATACACAACATCCACTGCATCTCCCTTGTCTAGCCTACTTGTAATCTCCTCAAGAAATTTCAATGGGTTTGTCAGGCAGGATTTTCCTTTAAGGAAACCATTCTGAGTTTGTCCTATCTTGTCATATGCCTCCAGATACTCCGTAACCTCATCCTTGACAATTGACTCCAGAAACTTCCCAACCATTTCTCAAGCTAACAGGTCCATAAAGCACTTTTTGCTTCCTTGCCCCCTTCTTAAATACCAGAGTGGCATTTGCAATCTTCCACTCCTCCGGAACCATGCCAGAATCTATTGACTTTTGAAAGATCATTGCTAATGCCTCCGCGATCTCCACAGCTACTTCCTTCAAAACACGAGGGTGCATTCCATCTGGACCTGGAGATTTATCTACCCTTAGACTATTCAGCTTCCTGAGTACTTTCTCTGTCGTAATTGAGACTGCGCACACTTCTCTTCCCTGACACCCTTGAGTGTCCGGAATACTGCTGATATCTTCCTCAGTGAGGGCTGATGAAAATACTCGTTCAGTTCCTCAGCCATCTCCTTATCTCCCATTACAATTTCTCCAGCATAATTTTCTATTGGTCCTATATCCACTCTCACCTATTTTTTTACTCTTTATATACTTGAAAAAGCTTTTAGTATCTTCTTTGATATTATTTGCTAGCTTCCTTTCATAGTTCATCTTTTCCCTCTTAATGGCCTTCTTAGTTTCCTTTTGTAAGCTTTTAAAAACTTCCCAATCCTCTGTCTTCCCACTAATTTTTGCTTCCTTGAATGCCCTCTCCTTTGCTTTTACTTTGGCTTTCACTTCTCTTGTCAGCCACGGTCGCATCCTTTTTCCATTTGAAAATTTCTTCTTTTTTGGAATATATCTGTCTTGCACCTTCCTCACTTCTCGCATAAACTCCAGCCACTGAGCACCTTCTCCTTTGTAACAGTAACTGCACTCACTTCTCTTTCCTCGCACTCTTCAACACCGGGCACAGTGCGAGTGTCTTCCATGGTGAAGACTGGTGCAAAATATTTGGTTTATCTGCCATCTCTTTATCCCGCATTATTATTTATCCGGCCTCATTTTCTACTGGTCCTATATCCACTCTCATCTCTGTTTTATTTTTTTACAATACTTGAAAAACAAGTTGATATAGTTTGCTAACTTGTTTTACAATGACAGGTGTGTAAAAAGGGCCTGAAGGATCTTTGGAGCCCAGAGTCACCCCAACCACAAACTGTTCCAGCTGCTACCATCCGGGATACGGTACGGCAGCATAAAAGCCAGGAGCAACAGGCTCCGGGACAGCTTCTTCAACCAGGCCAGCAGACTGATTAACTCATGATGACACATCTGTATTTCTATGTTATATTGACCAGCATGTTATACATATAATTCATCATAAATTACTATAAATTGCACATTGCACATTTACATGGAGACGTAACATAAAGATTTTTCATCCTCATGTATATGAAGGATGTAAGTAATAAAGTCAATTAATTTCAAATCAATTTCTTGTTTATTTTTTCCCACCCAATCATCCTTTTAGTTTCTCTCTGTAGATATTTAAAAGCTTCCCAATCCTCTGTCTTCCTACTAATTTTTGTTTAGTTGTATCCCCTCTCTTTTTCCTTTACATTAACTTGTCTTCCCTTGTCAGCCACGGTTTTACTATTTTGCCATTTTAGTATTTATTTATTTTTGGAGTACATCTATCCTTCACCTTTCTCATTTTCCCAGAAACTGACACCATTTCTGCTCTGCTCTCATCCCTGCCAGCATCTCCTTCCAATTTACTTTGGCCAACTCCTCTCTCAGACCACTGTAATTTCTTTCACTTCTCTGAAATACTACAATGTCAGACTTCACTTCTCCTTATCAGATTTCAAGTTGAACTCAGTCATGTTGTGAGCACTGCTTCCTAAGGGTTCTTTTAACTACTCACCTCTGGTTCAATACATAACACCCAATCCAGTAGAGCTGTTCCCCGAGTAGGCTCAACGACTAACTGCTCTAGAAAGCCATCACATTGCATTCAACAAACTCACTCTCTTGAGATCCTTTACCAACCTGATTTCCCCAATTGACCTGCATATTGAAATCTCCCATGATTATCATAACATTGTCCTTTTCATCAGCCTTTTCTATTTCCAGTTGTAATCTGTGGGCCTCAACCCACTGACTGTTGGGAGGCCTGTATATGACTGGTGTCAGAGTCGTTTTTACTTTTGCAGTTCCTTACCTCAACCCACAAGATTCAACATCTTCCAATCCTATGTCACATCTTGCTGCTGATTTACCAGCAGAGCCACACCACCCCATCAGCCTTCCTTCCTTCCTCCGATAGATTGTGTAATCTTGAACATTCAGATCCCAACTACAACCATCATTCAGCCACGATTCCGTGATGGCCACAACATCATACCTGACAATCGGTAATAGTGCAACAACATCATCCACCTTATTTCTCATACTCCATGCATTGAGATATAACACTTTGTGTACTGTATCTGCTATCCTTTTTAATTCTGCATCTCTAATGCACTGATACTCACCTTGCTGGCTGCAATTTTCTCCTCTCATCTGTTCGCCATGTCTGGCAGTCTGACTGCACGCTATCATTGCATTTTTACCATCAGTTCTATTCCTTCACTCCACTTCCAACCCCCCACCCCACCAAAATAGTTTAAACCCTCCCCAACATCTCCATCAAACCTCTCTGAGAATATTGTTCTCCCTCGGGTCGAGGTGCGACCCATCCCTTTTGAGCAGGTCATTCCTCCACCAGAACAGATCCCAATGATCCAAGAACCTGAAGCCCTGTCCCCAGCACCATCTTCTCAGCCATGTTCTATCTGCCAAATTATCCTGTTTCTACCCTCACCAGCATGTGGCACAGAGAGCAATCCAGAAATTACAATCCTGGAGGGACTGCTTCAGAGCTTTCTACCAAGCTCTCCAAATTCTATTTTCAGGACTTATTTGCTTTTACTTCCAATGTCATTGTCCCAAAATTTACCAAGATATCAGGCTCTTTTCCCTCCCTCTCTAAAAAGCTGCGGACACGATCCGAGACGTCCCTGACCCTGGCACCCAGGAGGCAACATACCATTCGGGTGTCCCGTTCACATTAATAGATTCTCCTGTCTGTTCCCCTGACGATTCAGTCCCCGATCACGACCACTCCCCTCTTCTGCCTCTAACAACAGTGAGAGATGCTGATCCGGAAGGGGGAAGACCTGTGTCAGTCAGAGTCTGCACTCACAGGGCACATGAAGGACTTGTGTATTTTCCTGACAATCCCTGTCACCACACTGATACCTGCTTTTAATCCCTACAATATTATCATCAGTATTAAATTCCCAGTTCATCTGGTAGATCCAAACTCATGTCCTGGTGTGTTAGTGCATTTGCCTGGGATTGGAACACAGTGGTTCATCTGCCAGTCCCGTGTATTGGTTGTATTGTGACCCTGTGCTGGTGTGTTCTGGGGTCTGACATCTCCAGCTGACCAAGTGACAGTGATGCCTCCCAGTCGGTGGGGTTGATGTGGAATAAACTTCAGTTCCCCTTCAGCCCAGTATTACAGACAATCTTTGCCTCAAATTGGAACTAAATTGAGCTTCATAAACAAGGAAAAATGAACCTTTATTAGTTTTACCTCGATTAATAGCATCAAGCATTTCTCTCAGCACTGTGTGCAACAAATAGGGGTGATCGAATTTTTCAACCGGTAGGGTCTCATCTGTCACTGCCAATTCCTGGACATCGTCATTAATCCTGTAAATATTAAACTGCTGGTTATAAATTGCTATTCTGAACTATTTTACAAATCCATTCTGGGTTTCAGTGAAGAGCATGTCCTACCTTCTGTTCCGACAAGCTTCCTCCTGAAATAAATAAAACAAATCCGATTAGACTTGGACTTACAGTCCATATCCTGAATTTACTCCAACAGTCACTCATACACACGGACAATACCGAACCACGGGGTAAATTACAGGGAAAGTTTCTGAATGTCAGACCATTACCGAGAGGATGAAACTTACAGGGAAGACAGGACAGGCTGTGCATTATCATCTGGATATGACGTCAGTGTGATAGGATGGAGGAATTTAAGATTAGTGATGTATGTTACTGTGTGCGGGTGGAGGAAGTACCTCTATTTATGGGGAGACTTGTGGGGAGATGTAATTCCAGATGGATTTTAACAAATTCCACAAGAAATTTAGTGAAGACGATGTGGAACTCGCTGCCACAGGAGTGGGTGAAATGGAACGGCAGAGATCGAATGTAATAGGGAGGCTGGATAAACACGTGAGGGACCAGAGATTTCGGGGCACTATTGCTGGTTGTGGTGAGCAAGTGGCAGGAGGATTGTGAAGCAGGGAAATTGAGAGGAGAAAATGGGCCGAATGGCCTGGTTATGTTTTTAACGATTGAACGTTCATTTGAATGTTATCTGTAAAAGTAAAGAGACAGTAATAGTTTCCCTAATCTGATGGAAACCGGATACTGAAGATAAGTCTGATGTGTGGGTCAAATTCTTTGTTCTCACTGATTGACAAAGAGACCCTCACACCAACCGCACCAGACACACTTACAGCCTGTGACTGTAAATGGGAGTTAATGAGAGTTTTAGAGGGTATTTAATGTAGAATTAAGGACACAGTCAGCAGCTCTGTGTTATGATCAGAGTAAATAATTTCAGAGAAATTTGCATTCTGTCCTGGGATGTACAGCAGTTGTGGAAGTCCAGTTTTGGGACAATAGACAATAGGTGCAGGTGTATGCCATTCGGCCCTTCTAGCAAGCACCGCCATGCACTGTGATCATGGCTGATCATACACAATCTGTACCCCGATCCTGCCCTCTCCCCATATTTCTTGACCCCGCTATCTATAAGACCTCTATCTAACTCTCTCTTGAAAACATACAGAGACTTGGCCTCCACTGCCTTCTGGGGCAGAGCATTCCACATATCCACCACTCTCTGGGTGAAAAAGGTTTCCGCATCACTGTTCTAAATGGCCTACCCCTTTTTCTTAAACTGTGGCCTCTAGTTCTGGCCTCACCCATCAGCGGGAACATGCTTCCTACCTCCAGCATGTCCAATCCCTTAATAGTCTTATTATTATGGGACAACAACAACCCTGAATAGTCACATCGTCTGGTGAGAAACAGTTTACTGCCTTTTGTAAATGCTGTGTGTAGGAGCAACGCATCTGTTTTCTGTCTGCATTGTATTCTGTGTTACGAGTTTATTATGTTAACTCGTCACGTAAGTGGGGACGTGGTAAAAGCGAAGGGAAAAAGTTACGTATCTGTACTTAGTTCTGGGCAGTTTTGAGCTGGGGACGGGCGGATGTCATTCTGTTCTTGACCGCTGTGTTGCAGCTTCCTTTACAATGAATTACCCTGAAGTTTCATCGCTTCAAGATTGTATTTTGTTAATGAAGGACTGAAAGCGTCTCTTGGACATTTTGAAATGTCATTATTGGAGTGATGGGAGGGCGCATCATGCAAGTATAACAACTTGTGTGAGGTCACCAGCAGCGGCAATTGATTTGTTAGAATTGGCCGCTGTGCTGTGTTTATTTCAAATATACCACTGTTCATTTAGTTCAATTTGACAGAAACAAATTGAAATAGAATACCTCACCTTGAGAAATATCACACTGTCTTTTGGATCCATCTGTTCCTTTAACTTAGTGATTTCCTCCTGAATAATCCTTATATTCTCTTGAAGAGCTAGAAGATTTTTCTTCATTGGATTGAGAATCCTCTTCTCTTCTTCCCTGAGATCCCTGAGTGAGCTCTGCTCTTTCTCAGTGATAATCTGGCGCAGTTCAGCAAACTGGGATGTGATGTGGGACTGAAGGCTGTGTGACTGTTCCTGTTGAATGAAAGGTGAAGATTAATATACTGCATTGCTGTGTTGTATTTCCTTTTGTCGTTAAGTTCGGTCTGTTAGAGTCCATGCTACTTCTGAGTGCATTCCCGGCAACACCATTCCCTCACGTTTTCCTGAAACCTATTCTCACTTATTGACCCATAAACTCCCATCTGATTCACGCACACTCTCCCCACCTTTACAGGGTTAATGGTAATTAGCCATTCATCCAGCAAGTCCTTGGAATGTGTCTGAAACTGTCATGGCCACAGGGAGAGCATGCAAACTCCACACAGACAGCAGCAGAGGTCAGGATCGAACCCAGGTCACTGGAGCTGCGAATCTCGGCTATTCTGCATTAAATGGAGCAAAACTCGACAGTAATATCAGAAATTCCGCTCAGGAAGCCTCACCCGAAGTCCGGAAATCTTCTTTTTCTGTTGCTGCTCCTTTTCCTGGAAGTCTGATTTCTTTTTTGTGAGAGAGTCTAAGGAAGATTTTAGCTGATCCTGGAAGTCAGAGAGTGAAGGAAATAGAAACAAAGATGCATCAAAGGAAACAGGTGAGCAAACCCGATTATCACACAAAATGCCGGAGGAACTCAGTGAGTCAGGCAGCATCTATTCAGGGGAAATAAACAGTCGGTGTTCCGGGATGAGACACTTCATTAGGACTGGGAAAGAATGGGGCAGAAACCAGAATAAAAAGTTTGGGAATGAGAACCAGCTGCCAGGTGACGGGTGAGACAACGTGAGGGGGAACGTGGGGGAGGGTGATGAAGTGAGAAGCTGGGAGGCGACAGGTGGAAGAAGTAAAGGGCTGGAGAAGAAGGAATCTAATACGAGAGGGCAATCGACCATGGAAGAAACGGCAGGAACTGGGCTGTTTGCGGCCCTGAATGGTGACGTGGGAGGAGGTTAGGAGTCAGGTGTAGCATTTGTCCCGCCTGCAGGTGTCAGTGCCAGGAGGGAGATCAGTGGGGAGGAGTGAGTGGATAAGGGCGTTACAGTACGTGGAGCGCGATCCGTATAGAGAGCGGAGAGTTGAGGGGATGGGTGCGTCTGGGCTGTTGGAGGGAGAGATGTGTTTGGTGGTAGAATCCCGTTGGAGTTGGTGAAAGTTGCGGGGAATGATGTGTTCGAAGTGAAGGCTTCTGTGGTCCCAGGCAGAAGAATGGAGGATAGAGTGAAGATCAAATTCGGGTTAGTTTTACCTTGTAGTTTTTAACAGCTTCTTTAATCGTCATGAAGCGGTGCTCTCTGTGTTCCTGCGCAGCTGCACAGATCACACAGATCAGTGTCTTGTCCGTTTCACAAAACAGCTTCAGTTCTTCCTCATGTTCCTCGCAGTGACGTTTACTTTCCTTCCCTTTCGGATTTAGGTTTAGATTCCGAACTTTTTCAGTCAGATTTGCTAAGGCCCGATTCACCCTGAGGGTGCGGTCAGCAAACACCTCTCTACATTCCGGGCAGGAGTTTCTCTCCTCCCTTTCCCAACACCGTGTGATACAAGAGCGACAGAAGTTGTGTCCACACTCCAGTATAACCGGATCGATGAAGAAATCCAGGCAGACGGAACAAATTACCTCCTCGCTCAAACTCTCGGCCGGTCCTTTCGAAGCCATGTTAACTCCCAGCACTTCCTGATTCAGAATGCTTTCACTTTCGGGGAGCTGCTGATCCCCTGCAGTACCGCGATTGTCCACTACGCGCGCTGCAGACTCGGGGAATGAACATTCTGCTGCTGGTTGTGTTCAATGGGAAGTAATAGTGGTAATTTCCATCCAAGGTGAGATCAGCAACACATTAAACAGATCAGAACAGAAATGAAAACTCGGCCACGGACTGCCTGAGCCCGGCTGCGAAAGGGGCGGCGTTGGGCCTGGGGTTTGCAACCTCGTCCCGAAAAGTGGCAGTGCACAGAAATGTCAAATGAATCTCCAAAGGCCTCATCCCTGGGATCGGAAGGACCTTCCCCTGGAAGACGATTGAAGTCGTGTGGTGAAAGGAGAAGCCACAGGGCCGGTAACCTTCGCCCTGGACAGTGGACTCTGACGAGCTGCTGTTGACGGCCTGTGTCCCGGTAGGCGTGATGGGCTGAAGAAGAAGCAGAACAGAAGTGAAGCCAGACAACATCTGTGGAGAGAAATGTAAAATCGACTTTCAGGTCGAGATCCTTCAGCTGGACTGTCTGAACTCGAAATCTCGATTGCCATTTCCCTCAGATGCTGCCTGACCCGTTGAGTTCCTCCAGCAGCTCGTTTTTTAATTTTTTTCTCTCACGGTGTAAAGAGAGTCAGACTGGGGTGTAAAACCGGGGTTAAGTAACTATTTAAAACAACTATTAAATTAGTTCATGCCTGTCGAGAGAATATTGTGCTGTGACAAGACAGATGCCGTGGCTGCAGGGAAAGTACAGGACTGGACATTCCACGTCACAGGGTGGGAAAGATTATTTTGGTCGGTGAAGTCCTGAAGAATCTTTCTGACTTTACCCATGTCTGTCCCAGCTCCAGTGAAAGGCCAGTTTCCACAATTCTGGACAGAGCCCAGACGTTGATGTTTTTAAAAATCAAAGTAAGCATTATTCACCATGAAATATTCACTGGGATAAACCATGCAATGTCTTTACCCGAGGATTAGTGAGCCTTCTGTCACGCAGCTGCTGTGACACAGGCCCTTGCATCTTTCTCCACAGATCTTCGCCAGCCCACAGTCCGCAAAGAGGCGAGTGACCGTCTCGTCTCCACTGCAGTAATCTCGGGGCAGCGCGCTGTGGGAGTGATCTCCGGGCATGCAGCAAGGATCAGACTGGGAGGGGCCCTCTCGTCTCCACTGCAGTAATCTCGGGGCAGCGCGCTGTGGGAGTGATCTCCGGGCATGCAGCAAGGATCAGACTGGGAGGGACCGTCTCGCCGCCAGACAGGCGAGGTCCTGGTGCCTGTTGGTGATATCTGGTGATGAGGCATTCTGCCAGATGGTCTGGGCTGTCTGCTCAGGGAACCACTCCACTGTGTCCATCCAGTCCTTCTCCTGCAGTAACTGCAGGACATTCCGTGCTGACCACTGTCTGGTGTTCTTGTGGTCAAAGCTGCTGGTCTGAAAGAACTGTCACCAGTTTCATTAACACAAGGTTCACATGGAGAAGCTTCCTGATTGAGTCAGACACAGTCTCACAAGGTATTCACAGGGTAGGGGCAGGAATGATGTTTCTCCTGGCTGGGCTGTGGAACCAGGGATCACAGACTCATAATCCGAGATCACCTCAGCAGGACCGAGATGAGGAGAAATTTCCCCAACACAGTGTAGTGAATATTTGGAGTTTTCTCCACGTTTCCTATATTAAACGGACATATTTAGGGGCTCGGCGATGTTGGGAACTTTGCAGGAAAGTGGTGCTGAGGTCAAAGATCAGACATGTTCTGAGTGAGGGGCAGAACAACGCAACGGGCCGAAACGCCACGCCTGCTGCTGTTTCTTATTTTCTAAACCACGAGTTGACCTTTGCACCTTGTTCTCCCTTGGCCTTCAGCCTGTCGGATTGCACAGGGGAGCGGTGAGAGCTCCGGAGATCCATCAGCAGCCGCTGCGGTTATTTCATTTTCTTGTTATTTATCCTGTTTCTGCATTTGCATTTGCACAGTTTGTTACCTTCAGCACTCTGGCTGATCTTTCACTGCCTGCTTCTGTTGTGGTTACTATTCTATATTTTTTCTAAGTATGTCCGCAGGGAAATGCTTCTCGGGGCTGTATGTGGTGACTTATCTGGACTCTGATAATAAGATTTATTTTGAAATTCGAGTTTCGGGAAACTTGCTTTAATTCTGAGAACAATCTGTGATTGACATCTGCAGCTCCCAGCAGCAGCCCGTCCTCTCACACCCACAGCCAATCAGCGTCACCGCTGGGAGAAGGATGCTCCCATTGGCTGAGGGCTGTCAGTGGGCGGGACGCTGAGCGCCCGGCCGGGCCGGGGTTTGGAACCGGAACCAAGTGAGGCCGGAGACCGGGAGCTGCGCCTCGGGTTTCGGCTGCACCACCGGCGGGTCGTGAATCCCTTCGAAGGCAGAGCTGAAGAGACTGGCGGTGATTCCGTGAGATGTTTCAGCCACACGGAGGGCGCCCGGCCTTTCCCCGCCGAGGATCGGGGCCTGTTGTCTGGAGTTGTCTCCCAGACCCGTCCCTTCCTGCTGGGAGACGGGAGCTGCCCCGCAGCGGCTGCCGATGGATCTCCGGAGCTCTCACCGCTCCCCTGTGCAATCCGAACGGCTGAAAACCAAGGGAGAACAAGGCGCAAAGGTAAACTCGTGCTTTAGAAAATAATTAACAAGAGCATGCCTGGCCACTCGGCCCGTTGCGCCTATTCCACCCTTTCCTCAGAATAGTCCTTTCTTTTTAAATCTTTTTATTGCTTTTAAACAAACACAAATGAAACATGAATACAAAGAGCTTGGGAGTACATAATTAATAGGTTAGGGTATAAATACAAATAGATGATGATAACCCCCCAAACTCATAGTGGTTACAAAAAATGGAGAAAATAAGAACCTCCACCCAAAAAAATGAAAAAATACCTAACCGACATGATCCATTGCATTATATCAATTATACACAGTAGCGTCAATAACTCCGCACCTCCATCCAAATAATTAAGGTAAATAAAAGTAAGGTTTGGGAAAAGGCAGTTTAGCTCATATGAAAATGTTGAATAAATGGTCTCCAAGTTTCTTCATATTTAACTGAAGGGTTAAAGGCAACAATTGTAATTTTTTCTAAACTCGAACAAGAAATAGTTTGAGAAAACCACTGAAATATATTTGGAGGACTAATTTCTTTCCAATTCAATAGGATAGATCTTCTAGCCTTTAATGTAACAAATGCAATCATCCGCCGGGCTGAGGGGGGATAAACGACTATTATCCACCATTGGTAAACCGAAAATTGCAGTAATAGGATGCGGTTGCAATTTGATATTCAGAACTGTTGAAATAATACCAAAAAATATCTTTCCAATAATTTTGCAAACAGGGGCAAGACCAGAACATGTGGGCCAATGAAGCGACTTCAGAATGACATCTGTCACAGGTTGGATTAACATAAGAATAAAATCTAGCGAGTTTATCCTTGGACATGTGAGCCTTATGAACAACCTTAAATTGTATTAGGAATGTTTAGCACAAATAGAAGAAGAATTGACTAATTGTAAAATTTTCTCCCACTGCTCTGTGGGTATAAGACAGTGAAGTTCTTTTTCCCATTCCTTCTTAATTATTTCTGATACTCCTGGCTGTATTTTTATGATCATATGATAAATTATGGCTACTTAACCCTTCTGGCAAGGATTCAGAGGTAGACTTTTTTTCTGTAATGTCCATTGGACATAATTTCAGAAAGTATAACATTCAAGAAATTTCTAACTTGCAAGTATCTAAAAAAAATGAGTTTTAGGCTGGATAGCTGTTCAAAGGACATAAAACTGTTATCTAAAAATAGATCACGAAAACATGTTATACCTTTTGTTTTCCATAACACAAAGGCTTGGTCCATAAAAGAGGGCTGGAAAAAGAAGTTAGATATAATAGGGCTTGATTAGTCAAGCCAAAGAATTTATGAAATTGAAACCATATTCTTAATGTATGTTTAACTATAGGATTAGTTAATTGTTTATTTGGTTTCGATAAAGCAAAAGGAAGCGAACATCCTAAAATAGAAAACAATGAGAAGTCTTGTACAGATTTACACTCCAAATTTACCCATTGTGGGCAAGGTACTATGACCGATTCTTGTGTCCAAAATATTAAATATTGAATATCAACTGCCCAATAGTAAAATCTCAAGTTTGGCAAAGCAAAACCACCTTCCTTCTCAGGCTTCTGTAAATATTTTTTACTTAATCTATGATTTTTATTCTGCCACACATACGAGGATATTTTGGAGTCAATAATATCAAAAATAGATTTAGGAATAAAAATTGGTAATGTTTGGAATAAATATAAAAATTTGGGTAATACTATCATCTTGATAGTATTAATTCGACCAACCAATGACAGAGATAATGGGGACCACCTGGTTTCAAGTTGCTTGATTTGTTCAATTAAAGGTAAAAAATTTACTTTAAATAAACCCTGATGTTTCTTGGTAATTTTAATACCCAAATAAGTAAAATGATCTGTGACAACTTTAAATGGTAAGTGTTTATAAATGGGAACTTGCATATTTAATGGAAATAATTCACTCTTATTAAAATTCAGTTTGTAGCCAGAAAAGCTACTAAACTGAGCAAGCAAGGATGAAATAGCAGGAATAGATCTCTCAGGGTCAGATATGTATAGTAACGAATCATCAGCATATAATGATAACTTATAAGTCCTTTCCCTACGGGTAATACCAAAAATATTAGGTGATTCACGAATGGCAACGGCTAAAGGTTCCAAAGCAACACTCCTCAGGGTTATTAATGGAACCTCTCGGGCAGGGACAGGGAGTGGGTTCCCCTCTCCAGACCCTGCCCGTGGACTTGCCTGCACACCTCAGGGTTATATATGGAACCTCTGGGACAGGGACAGGGAGTGAGTTCCCCTTTCCAGACCCTGCCCGGGGACTTGTGCCACTCCTCAGGGAAATATATGGAACCTCTCGGACAGGGACAGGGAGTGGGTTCCCCTTCCAGACCCTGCCCGGGGACTTGTGCCACTCCTCAGGGTTATATATGGAACCTCTCGGACAGGGACAGGGAGTGGGTTCCCCTTTCGAGACCCTGCCCGGGGACTTGTGCCACTCCTCAGGGTTATATATGGAACCTCTTGGACAGGGACAGGGAGTGGGTTCCCCTTTCCAGACCCTGCCCGGGCACAGAGTACAGATGGTCCCGGATAGGGCAGGCCATAGGGACGGATCACAGTGATACTCGACAGAGCACCACATTTACTCTCCACAATCCCTTTGGTCCCGGATAGGGCAGGCCAGAGGGGACGGATCACAGTGATACTCGACAGAGTACCACATTTACTCTCCACAATCCCTTTGGTCCCGGATAGGGCAGACCAGAGGGGACAGATCACAGTGATACTCGAAAGAGTACCACATTTACTCTCCACAATCCCTTTGGTCCCGGATTGGGCAGGCCAGAGGTGACGGATCACTGTGATAATCGACAGAGGACCACATTTACTCTCCACAATCCCTTTGGTCCCGGATAGGGCAGGCCCGAGGGGACGGTTCACAGTGATACTCGACAGAGTACCACATTTACTCTCCACAATCCCTTTGGTCCCGGATAGGGCAGGTCAGAGGGGACGGATCACAGTAATACTCGACAGAGTACCACATTTACTCTCCACAATCCCTTTGGTCCCGGATTGGGCAGGCCCGAGGGGACGGATCACAGTAATACTCGACAGAGTACCACATTTACTCTCCACAATCCCTTTGGTCCCAGATTGGGCAGGCCCGAGGGGACGGATCACAGTAATACTCGACAGAGTACCACATTTACTCTCCACAATCCCTTTGGTCCCAGATTGGGCAGGCAAGAGGGGACGGTGATATAGGCGGCTGTGATCAGGCTCACCACACAGGCAGTTTCTTTTCTCACTGCTGTAATTAGGTAGAAAGTACGAGAGCCTCAGGACTCGCCGCACCAGGGTCAGGAACAGTTACTGCCCATCAACCGTCAGGCTGTATAACAATACAGGATAACTGCACTCACTTGCTTTCCATAGAGATGCTCCCACAACACATCATCGTACTGGGACTGTCTCAAAATGAGTGAAATAAGAGGTGGTTAGACAGAGACAGATCGCATTCCTCTCTCAGAATTAGAGAAATACAATCACACAGGATATTTACAGCGGAAGGGCTGGAATGAAGTTTCCCATAAGGTGTGGAACCAGCGGTCACAGACTCAAAATCCGAGGACAACTCAGCAGGACTGAGATGAGGAGAAATTTCCTCACCCAGAGTGCAGTGAATCATTGCAATTATCTCCACAAGGTTTCTAAATTGAATGGACATATCCTGGGGCTCAGCGGTGATGGGAAGTTGCAGGAAAGTGGTGCTGAGGTCAAAAGTCAAGCATGTTCTGAGTGAAGGGCAGAAGAGGCGCAAGGGGCCGAATGGCCCCTCGTTCTCTATTTCTTATTTTCTGAAACACGAGTTTACCTTTGCGCCTCACTGTTTCTTGTCCTGTCAGATTGAACAGGGAGCGCTGAGAGCACCGGACATCTATCGGCAGCCGCTGTGGTTATTTTATCTTCTCGTTATTTATTTGCATTGGTGAAGTTTGTTGTCTTCTGCACTCTGGTTGATCTTTCAGTGATCCAGATATAGTTACCGTTCTGTAGCTTTGCTCTGTATGTTTGTAGGAGTTGTATGTGGCGACTTATACGTACTCTGTTAGTTTTTGGAATAGTCGCTTGGGGAATCTGAGGTGGAGGAGTATCTGGGGCTTATTTAAAATTATACATAGATATTATCCAAACAGTGTTTATTTGACAAGGGTTAATTCTGATATTGAAACTAACTGTTCTTTTTGCGGTTTATATCCAGAGGATTTATTTCATCTATTTTGGGATTGTGAATGTGTTAAAACATTTTGGGTTGATGTTTGTCAATTTAAAGATCAATATATTAATGTGGATTTTACTTTTTGTTTTCAAAATGTCTTATTTGGGTTTACTAATAACACCAAATCTCATAGGGATCATTTCTTTATTATA
Source organism: Hemitrygon akajei (assembly GCF_048418815.1). Taxonomy (NCBI): domain Eukaryota; kingdom Metazoa; phylum Chordata; class Chondrichthyes; order Myliobatiformes; family Dasyatidae; genus Hemitrygon; species Hemitrygon akajei. The sequence goes on from NW_027331924.1 coordinate 2,508,628, forward strand.
AATCTTTTGTTAATTTACAACAAATTTTATATCAATAAATGCAATCACAGCAATAATAATCCTTCATTTAGATTTTTACGTCAGACTTCAAACTATACGTTTATACTCTGAAAACTTCCCATAAACAGAAAGCTGTAAAGACTGTATAAATCTGTCAACGTTTTGGGTTATCTCTGTAAATGTTCCTGTTTTGTGACTCCTCTTAGATACAGTTCCTTCGGTCCAACAGTATTTAGAGTGGATTTCCTTGTTTATTTGTATATTTAAAGTTAATGGTTATATATTTGTTGCTGCTTGTGTGATTCTCTGGCTTTGTTAGCATATGTTTAGTGTTTCTGTTTTTGTTTGTGTTCAATGCAAATTTAAAAAAAAAAAATAAATAATAAAATTTACTTTGAACTTTGAGGCTCGGTGAACTTTCTTTGATTCTGAGAACAAACTGTGACTGACATCTCAAGCTCCCGGCAGCAGCCCGTCCTCGGACACACTCACAGCCAATCAGAGAACACCACTGGGAGACTCTTGCCTCCATTGGCTGAGGAGTGTCAGTGGGCGGGACGCTGAGTGGACCGAAGTTTGGAATCGGGAACGAGTGGACCCGGTGAGAGTCCCGAGATTGGGAGCAGCTCCCCGTGTAAAGGCTGCAACAGCGGCCGGAGTTTTGAACCCTTCCGATGGCGGAGGTGAAGATTCGGGCGGAGATTCCGTGAGATGTTTCAGCCACACAGGGGGTGCCCGGTCTTTCCCCGCCGTGGATCGGGGCCTATTGTCCGGAGTTTTCTCCCAGACCTGTCTCCTGCTGCTGGGATACGGGAGCTGGCCCGCAGCGGCTGCCGATGGAACTCCGGTGCTGTGAGCGCTCCCCTGTGCAAAAGGACAGGCTGAAGGTCAAGGGAGAACCAGGCGCAAAGGTAAACTCGGACTTTAGAAAAAGGAGACGGGGCAGGCCATTCTTCCCTTTCTGTCTGTTCTGCCTTTCACTCAGAACATGCCTGATCTTTGACCTCAGCGCCACTTTCGCGCAACGTTCCCAGAATCGCAGAGACCCAAAATTTGTCCTTCGGATTTCGAAACCTTGTGGAGAAAATTCCAAAGATTCGCTGCCCTCTGGGTGAGGAAATTTCTCCTCATCTCAGTCCTGCTGAGGTGAACTCGGATTCTGTGACCCCCATTCCTCACCACAGCCAAAGGAAACATAATTCCTGCCTCTACCCTGTCAATACCCTGTGAGACTGTGTCTGTCTCAGTCAGATGGACTTTTATTTCTCTAATTTTGAGACAAGCCCGGTCAGTATAATCTCTCCGAGGACACAACCACACCTTCTAAACCAATCTGTGAAACCTTTTCATTCCCTTCATCCCACAGGCTGACTCCGGGAGGGAGACCAGACCTGTGCGCAGTGTTCCATGTACGCTCTCACCAGGACCCCATATACCTTCAGAGGAGATCTTTATTCTTGTATTCAAACATTCCTTCCCATTCAATGCTCTTCATTTATTATCAGACACAACACAACCTCAGCCATGAATTTAAAGGGCAGGTGTTGCAACAGTTTGAGCTTCATACCGGGGGCCACGGAGCAAGCAGGGTGTCACAAAGGGAGGAACGTGGGAGTGTTGTATGTCTGAGCCCAGCTGTGTGTGTTTGTGTATCAGAATCAGGTTTAATATCACCGGCATATGTGGTGAAATTTGTCAGCCGTATATTGGAATATCTAGGAATAAAAACCACAAATTACAGTAAGTATTTATAAAATTATACTTAAAATGTATTGCAAAAAGAGAAGGCAAATCCTGAGGAAGTGTTTATCGGCTGAAGTGTGGTGAAATTTGTTCCTTTGTGTCTGCAGTACATTGCAATATTTAGTCATAAACACTACAGACTACAGTTAGTATGTGTAAAATTATATTTAGAATGTAGTGCAAAACGAGAGGGAAAATACTGAGGGGGTGTTCCTGGGTTCTTTGTCCATTTGGAAATCTGATGGAGGGGAAGAAGATGTTCCTGAACCGGTGAGTGTGTCTCCAGGGTCCTGTACATCCTCCTTGATGGTAGCAATGAGACGAAGGCATGTCCTGGGTGATGGGGGTCCTTAATGATGGATGTCCCTCGACTTCCCCTTCCTGAATCCACAATCAATTCCTTTGTCTTCATGATGTTGAATGCAAGGTTGTTGCTGCGACACCACTCAACTTGCTGATCTATCTCACTCCTGTACTCCTCCTCGTCACCGTCTGAAATTCCAGCAACAATAGTTGTGTCATCGGCAAGTTTATAGATGAGCCCAGCCACACAGACGTGAGTGTAGAGAGAGTAGAGCAGTGGGCTGAGCACGCATCGTTGAGGTGTGCCAGTGATGATTGTCAGCAAGGAGGAGATGTTATTTCTGATCCACACAGACTGGGGTCTCCTGGTGAGGATCCAGTTGCAGAAGGAGGTACAGAGGCCCAGGTTTTGGAGCTTGTTGATTACAATTGAGGGTGTGATTGTGTTGAACGCTGAGCTGTAATCAGCAGCCTGACTTGTGTATTGCTATTGTCCAGGTGATCTAAGCCTGAGTGGAGAGCCAGTGAGATTGCATTTGCTGTAGACAGATTGCGGCGATCGGCAAATTGCAGTGGGTCCAGGTCAATGCACAGACAGGAGTTGATTCTAGTCAGGACCAACCCCCTCAAAGCACTTCATCACAGCTGTTTGTCTGTGTGTGTGCGTGCACTCTTGAGACAGTGATCCCAGTTTGATTCAGGAATCTTTCCTGTAGCTGGGGTGTCTCGAAAGAGGGGTCATTGTGATGGGACGTCCATTCTGATCGGAGCCAAATCATTTAGCCAGTCGATGCTGAACCTTTAGAAATTACAAAGCACATGTGTGTTTGAGAGTGTAACTTAAATGTAGAATTCAAAATTTACAAAGTAAGTTTATTATCTAAGTTCACGCATGTCACCATGTTCAATCCTGAGATTGGTTTTTTTTCGGACAAACTCCGTAAATCCAAGAATCATGATTGAATCAATGAAAGCCCAAACCCAACATCGTAGACAAAATACAATGTGCAAAAGACAACAAACTGTGCAAATACAAAAGAAAAAAAAGTAATAAATAATTACCATGAACAGGAGATGAAGAATCCGTGAATGTGTCCATGGGTTATAGGAACAGCTCAGTGAAGGAGCAATTGAATTTGAGTAAGATTATCCCCTCTGTTTGAAGAACTTGATGTTTGAAGGGTGATAACAGTTCCTGAACCTGGTGGTGTGGGTCCTGAGACGCCCGCTCTTTTTTCCTGATGGCATCAGTGAGAAGAGATCATGTGCCACTTGGTGGGCTTTGGTGTTTCCATACCAGGCCATGATGTAACCACTGAACATATTCTCCACACACATCTGTAGAAGTTTATCAAGGTTTTAGATGTCATGCTGAATCTTTGCAGGCTTCTAAGGAAATGGAGATGTTGCTGTGCTTTCTTCGTAATTGCGCTTACATGCTGGGCTCAAGGCAGATCCTGGAAAGTGATGACATTGAGGAATTTAAGGTTGCTGACCCTCTCCGCCTTTGATCTCTGATGAGGACTGGCTCACGGATCTCTTGTTTCCTCCTCCTGAAGTCAATAATCAGCTCCTGGCTCTTGCTGACGTTAAATGAGAGGTTGCCATAAGACCATAAGATATAGGAGCAGAATTAGGCCATTTGGCCCATCGAGTCTGCTCCGCGATTTCATTTTAGCTGATCCAATTTCCCTCTTGGCCCCAATCTCCTGCCTTCTCCTGGTAGCCCATCATGCTCTGACCAATCAAGAAACTATCAACCTCTGCCTTAAATGTACATGAAGATTTGGCCTCCACAGCTGCCAATGATTCACTGTCCATAGAGTCCATAGATTCATTACTCTCTGGCTAAAGAAATTCCTCCTCATCTCCATTCTAAAGACACCTCTTTATTCTGAGGCTGTGTCCTTTGGTCTTAGACTCTCCCAAAATAGGAAACATCCTCTCCATATCCACTCTATTAATCCTTTCACTATTTGATATATTTCAATTAGGTCTCCTCTCATTCTTTTGAATTCCACTGAATACAGGCCCAGAGCCATCAGATACTCTTCATATGACAACACATTCATTTTGGGAATCATTGTCTTTTGGACACTCTCCAGTTTCAACACATCTTTTCTAAGATAAGGAGTCCAAAACTGCTGACAGTACTCCCAGTGAGGCCTCACCAGTGCTTTCAAAATTTTCAACATTACATCCCTGCGTTTATATTGCATTCCTCTTGAAATGAATGCTGACATTACATTTGCCTTCTTCACCACAGACTCAATCTGCAAATTGACCTTTAGGGAGTATTTGGAAAATAGTCAGCCCTGTCATTTCTTCGACCAAAGTGCATGCTAATAGCCTTTGCTGACACTGTATTCCGTCCCCCACTTCGTTGCCCATTCTCCTCATCTGTTGAAGACCTTCCATAGACTGTCTATGTCCTCAAACGACCTGACCCTCAACCACCTTCATATCATCTTTGCAGCAAGGTCATCAATTTCATCATGCACATCACTGACATTTAACATAAAGAGTATCAGTCCCAACACAGACTACGGTGGAACCCACTCGTCAAGAGGCTCCCTTTGTACCCACTCTTTGCTTCCTCTCAATCAGCCACGGCTTTGTCCATGCTGGAATCTTTCCGGTAATACCATGGGCTCGTGGGTTGTTAAAGCAGCTTCATGTGTGGCATCATGTCAAAAGCAGTCTGAAAATGCAGGTAAACATCATCAATCGATTCTACTTTGTTTGTCCTGCTTGTTATTTCTTAAAATACTTCCAACAGGTTTGTCAGGCAAGATTTTCCCATCAGGAAACCATGCTAACTATGGTCTATTTTAACTTGTGACACGGTACTCTCAGACCTCATCATTAATAATCGACTCCAGCATTTTCCCAATCACTGAGGACAGACTAACTGGCCTATAGTTTCCTTTCTTCTGCCTCTCTCCCTTCTTGAAGAGTGGAGTGACATTGGCAATTTTCCATTCTTGATGAACCATTCCAGAATCTTGTGATTCTTGAATCTTCATTACTAATGGGTCCACAATCTTTTTAGCCACCTCTTTCAGAACGCTGGGGTGTACACCATCTGGGTCACGTGACTTATCTAACTTGGCCTCTCAGTTTCTCAAGAACCTTCACTCTGGTTCTGGTAACTTTGCAAACTTCTGACTCCTGACACCTGGAAGTTCCACCATTATGCTGGTGTCTTCCTCAGTGAAGACAGACACAACATACTTATTCAGTTTGTCTGCCATTTCCTTGTCTTCCGTCACTGCCTCTCCAGCATCGTTTTCCAGCCACCCTAGACTTTATATTAGATACAAAGTGGGGTGCGTGTGCTTTAATTGGACAGGAATGTGGCACCAACACACCAGACAAATCTGAAAATATAACTCACCTGATGGATTATCTTTGAGAGGCAGCAGATAGAATGAGAGAAGTGGGAGAGCAGTTCCACAATGATAACCCCTCAGGAAGCCGGTGGTCATTTGGGAATCTGGGAGGATGCTGGGATACTGGTTTACATTGTACAGTTCCACAATGATAACCCCTCAGGCAGCCAGTGGCCATTTGGGACTCTGGGAGGATGGTGGGACACTGGTTTACATTGTACATTTCCACAATGATAACCTCTCAGGAAGCCGGTGGCCATTTGGGACTCTGGGAGGATGGTGGGATACTGGTTTACATTGTACAGTTCCACAATGATAACCCCTCAGGAAGCTGGTGGCCATTTGGGACTCTGGGAGGATGGTGGGATACTGGTTTACATTGTACATTTCCACAATGATAACCCGTCAGGAAGCCGGTGGCCATTTGGGACTCTGGGAGGATGGTGGGATACTGGTTTACATTGTACAGTACCACAATGATAACCCGTCAGGAAGCCGGTGGCCATTTGGGACTCTGAGAGGATGGTGGGATACTGGTTTACATTGTACAGTTCCACAATGATAACCCCTCACGAAGCCGGTGGCCATTTGGGACTCTGGGAGGGTGGTGGGATACTGGTTTACATGATGGAATAACCATTGGAGCAATAATAATACCAACAATCTGATTACGATTCTCGTGCTCAGTCGGGAGCCAGAAAAGGAGGCGACATCAGGGTTCCGGGTCCTCATGGGGAATGGACGGGGTAAAAGGGGAAAGAAAGCCCTGAGATCTGAAGCATTATCGCCATAAAGACATCATTCACTTCGTAAGTCCTGATGATATTGGATGTCTGTTGTCATGGGACAACAAAGAGGAGGGAATGGGGAAACATGTACTGAACTTTGCATTTTATTGTGAGAATCTGTTGAGACAAAATGGAGCTGTACAAACCCCGGAGTGCTGAGATAGTAAATGCAATATATGTAGGTGACTAAAGTAGCCGGAGGAAACGACAAGAAATGTGCATACTGAAGGAACTCGTGACTGCAAACACTGAACGCTGTGCAGAAATGAGGAAGTAGCAGAGACGACTCAACCGGAGATGGTAGCAACAACAAATGTATCGGGAACTCGGAGCTCGCTGGAAACAGTAACCTCGTCTCGTTCTTATGTACAGAAGGAATATTTTGTAAACGCTGTGTTTGAAGTCCCCTCCCATCCCTGGTGAGAATGGAGGTGAACTTACCCCCTGCAGGTAATAAAGAATAAAGCTGCTTGATGAAGAAACACTCAGTGTTGGCATTGTGTTCTGTGAGTCTCAGCAGAGAGATACTTGACAGGGGGTTAAGGGTGAAAGGTGGGGAGTTTATGGGGCACATGAGGGGATACCTCTTCACCAGAGGGTCACAGGAGTGTGAAATGAGCTTCACACACCCACAACACATCTGCCCCCGAATGAGGTGGAGCCCAAATGGCGGGTCCCTCAAACGAGCTGTTGCCGACCGGAGACCAGGGTCTTCGGGCTGGTTTGGTGCCACCAGAGTACATGATATGTGCCCCTGGTGATGGACACACTGACGGTAGGTGTCGGCGCTTGGGGGGGCACTATTGTACTTGTACGGGTGGGTAGAGATATCTCAGAGCCAGACAAGGGCTCGTCCTTTATTCTGGGAGGGCCTGGTACCAGTTGTAACGGGGTTTACCCGACGGTGCAGTCTGGGAGGTCAGGGACTGGGCCGTCTCCAGTGCCAGTACAGTCACTCTCAGCTGAGCCTGGAGTGGGAGCAGGGACGGTTCCTGTTGACATACGGACATGAAGGTCCAAACCCGGGGAGAAGCCATTGTCGAATTTCACCAAGAAACAACCAGGCCAAACAACTTCAGGCAGAACTGGTCAGGATGACAAACAGACATCAGTACACAGAAATGACAACTTTTAAAATCAGAAATAAACCAATGTAAAAACAAATTTAAAACCAGCTCCTTTGCCCGAGGATGGGTGGAATGGAAATGGTCCCGAGGCAAAGGAGGTGGTTTCACATCGTCTGCACGACTCAGTCGCCCCATTGAAGGAGTGGCAGTGGCGATTGAGTTCGCACTGAGAGGGGGATTGGACACGGAGGGACAGGCCTGATGAGGGTCGGTTTGATTGCCGAGGGGATCTGCTGTCTTGTCTTGTGGACTGGCCACTCACGGCTTCCTCACCGGCTCAGACACTGAAAGCACGTGTTTCCCACCCCCGGGTCCAGGCAGTCTCGTCCCCCGGGGAGATGAAAGAGAAAGTAAATTCACCCGCTTACAACTGGTCAATGATGTGTGTTAATTATTTGGAGAATGCAGATCAAACAATTAGTGAGGTTGTGGATGTCACCAAAGCCGGTTTGTGGAGAAAGTGAGGGTTGTCTAAGGTTACAGTGGGATCGAGACCAGTTGGGAAAGTGGGCCGAGGAATTGCAGGTGGATCTTAGTTGTCACTCAGAAGCAGTTCTTCAGGGGGTCAAAGACGACTGAGACACGAAAGACAGCTTTTCTTGGGCTCTGGATTTAAACAGACAAGACTGGTGCACTCGTTCATCTCGTTTGAAGGCACCACGGCAGAATATATGTTGTTGCTCCGCCACCCTGAGGGTGCAGTCATCAATTAGGAGCAACTTCGCACCATCCTCCACAAGTGTGACTTACCAGTCAGCAAGTATTTTAATTCTTCATTCCCAGTCCTGTTCCACCGTGTCGATCCATGGACTCCTCCTGTGCCAAGATGTGCTCCCCGTCCCCCGCCCCCCCCCCCCAGGGTGGAGGAGCAACACATTATATTCCGTCACATTATATACCCTCCAATCTGATGGCATGAACATCGATTTCCACTCAGGAGAACAAATTACCGTCACCCTCCTCTATGCCCCACTCTGACCTTGTACTTCTTCTCCCCTGCCTACACTCCTCCCGGGATCCTCCTCCTGCCCTCTCTGGTCCACTCTCCTCTCCTATCAGATTCTTTATTCTCCAGCCCACCCTTTCTTGACCTTTCCCACCCACCCGGCATCCGCTTCCCCTCCCCCACCACATTTTTATTCTGGCATCTTCCCCCGTGCTTCTCTGCCCTGCAGAAGGCTCTCGGCCAAAAAACGCCGACTGTTTATAATTTTCTATAGATGCTGCCTGAGGTGCTGAGTTCCTGCAGCGTTTTGTGTGAGTCGCTTTGGATTTCCAGCATTTGCAGACTTTCTCCTGTCAGTTCCAGAAATCGCCGTCCGTGACCAGGCGATCACATGCGCATGCGTACGGTGCGCGGGGAGATGCGCGCGTGCGCACTGTGGACAAAAGGCTCGGAGCTCGGCGCAGGTAGGAGTGGGCATCCGGGCGGTTTATTATCGGTACCGGCTTCCGAAAATCCAATCACTGTGAACTCCGGACACATCTTTCGTCCGCACCCCGGGACAGTCCAAGTCCTTTCCCTCTCTCTCTACGAGGGCTCCAGGCAACTTTCTGCTGAGGAGCGAAGGAGCTGGAGCCGTGGCGGATAGATGGGTCTCTTCCTCGTGGTGGTTTCTGGGTAAAGAGGCAGCCATAGATGACAAGGCCAGCGTTTTCCCCGTTAGTCCTGAGGCCGTATTTGGAATTGCAAAGGGAGGGAAGGGGAGTAGATGGATCACTCGGGCACCACCGAGCACTGAGGAGCTGACCTTACAGTAACTGAAAATGTCAATTTTTACTGTATGAAAAGAAGGAAACAAAATCCTTACATCAGTTTTAGTCCTTGTGGGAATCACCTTTGTTCCATCTTGATCTGGACCTTTCCACCTGTGAGAACATGTTTAGTACCATTCGCTTTGGGTACATAATGATACCAATTACCTTTGGCCTGGGTAACAAGTGACCTGTCGCGTTCTCATCACAAATATGCCACACTCCAATGAGAACGAGGACTGCCCTCCCCATCATGTTCATTGGCATTCCCTCTGATGGGCTCTTCACCGTCAATCACCTGTGCGGAGGGGCAGAGTAATTTGAAACTCTGCAGGGTTTGCCGTGTAACATCACATGCTCTTTGTAGTGCTGTCATACATTACCAGAACTTGAAATAATACCAATGTTTTCCCTAATTTATTTTTCTCACAACGTATGGACCGACCATTTGTTTGAAGGTTAAATGTTTAAACAGCCTGAAAACAGCACGGCATCAACAAAATACCAGCTGTGCAGCAACAAAGGCTCTCTGTGTGGGAGCATTTCAGTTACTGCGCAGCTCAGAATAATATGGGACAGAGAATAATACTAATGGAAGGAATCAGACTGGGCCAAGTCACAGATTGAACGTCCCATTCTCACACAGACAGGAAGACTGTCGGGGAATTAGATGGACAGACCAGTTGCCGGCACCATGAACAGTTAGAAGGTGAGTTTTTCCCCCAACTTGGGTTGAACCTATTGAGAAATATACCTGAAACATAACCACTATGTATTAGCTATTTACTATACTATGTAATCACTTCTAGGTACCGAATATTAATATGTATTATTTTACTAGGCACATTTTGTTATGTGTTGTTTTCACTAGATACTTTGTACTCTCTTAGCTGCATATTATGGCACTTACAGAACACCTGCTTGTTTTGCAACACTATTAGCTGCGATGTATCCCATGTATTACACTCAGCCTTTGTTTAGTACGAGATAACGGTGGCGGACAGGATGCTGCGAGCAGGAATGTAATGTGAGGGAGGTTGTCTGGAAAACATAATCTTGGCCACGAATAAGGCCCCAATGCGAACGGGTGAAAAACAATGGTGACGTACCGCGGGCTAGGCAAGAGCGATTAATTAATTCATATATAGATGATATGCAATTAAAACTTGATTGGGTATGGCGATGAAACCGAAATGTAACTGAGATAAGAAATTACTATAAAGAATGCTGTACACCGGAGCTCGGTGGGCTTTCGGTGACAAGTTCATTGATTGCCTCAGCCTTTGTTTGCAAATAAAAGGTTCACTGGGGAGACAGAGAGAGAGGGAGAGAGAGAGAGAGAGAGAGAGAGAGAGAGAGAGAGAGAGAGAGAGAGAGAGAGAGAGAGAGAGAGAGAGAGAGAGAGAGAGAGAGAGAGAGAGAGAGAGAGAGAGAGAGGGACAGAGAGAGAGAGAGAGAGAGAGAGAGAGAGAGAGAGAGAGAGAGAGAGAGAGAGAGAGAGAGAGAGAGAGAGAGAGAGAGAGAGAGAGAGAGAGAGAGAGAGAGAGAGAGAGAATGAGAAAGAGCAGACACTGGGCATTCTCCGGGATTTAACACTGATCGGGTTTCAGCTAAAGGTCGGGATGGCTGGAGTCTGTGAACGGCTGTTAATCCCACAGCAGACACGGGTCACACTGTCTTTGACCTGCCTTCTTCAGTGTGGAGATAGAACGACGTGTGTTCCACCATCGGCGATAAAAAAAAAGAAAAACAAAAGAGCTGCAAGAACGATGGCCATCGGTGCTGATTCCGATTCCATTCGCTGATGGAGCCGGTTTCACTGATTGAACCGTGAATGACCAGCCCTCTGGAATCTCGGCATCTGATGTGACCGAGAAGGGATACAGAGGGGAGGAACGCACCAAAATGCTGGACGGACAGATTAGCAACCAAAGACTGAATGGCTCGGTTAATGGATTATTTTACAGCGCAGTTTAATTCGATAACACACGGCAGCAGATCTTTGGAGACTGTTTCAGGTAATCAGACCCAATTATTGACAAACAGGCAGCGGGATCAGACTGTGACTAACTCCTCAGGGAGATGTGAAACTCTGGACCAGAGAATTTCTCTGATCATTAACTGAGAAACAGTGAACTCTCCAATGTCCAGCCCTCCCAGTCACACCTTCACAGAGAATTGGCTGTGCCCAGCAGTGGCACAATTCTGGACAAGATGTTATTAATGACGAAAACAGCGTTCGAGCCGATTCCGTGAATTACAGAAGGGACAGAGATTTAGTACTGCTCGTCATTAAATATGAAAAATCAGAATGTTGAACTGACAGTATCGATAACTCTGGCAGATTCTTGTGCAACGATCATCAAATTGAAGCTTGTAAAATGGTCATAAACAGGATCACAGAGGTTAACACACAGAATTGGCAAGCATGAATTGCTCTGCTCACTCACCGGGAACTCCAATGACCGCAATGAACGCGTACAATATTTTCCCCACACTCAAGTACCTATCCAACATTGCAGACATTTTCTCTGTCCAGTGGTTTGTCCTCCTGTGCTACAGGCGATCTCTCGGAATGAGATGTTGAGATTACGCATGCCTGAGGTTTTTAATATCATTTAGCGACTCCACGGAGACAGATTTCAACAGATTTAAAAGAAAAAAATATATTTTACTTACAAACCAATTACATCAAGCAGGTGCAATCCTCGCTGTGACAGATTCAGAATAAACTGATGAATTTATATTTAGACCATTTCTGGGAGTTAGTTTGTCCCAGCAATGGTGACTGAACCTTCCGAGGTGTCTTATCAGCTAAAGGTGCTTCCACTGTACATATGCACCATTTGTCAGGCACAGAATATGGAAGTAAATTATGGCATAGTAGCTTGTGAAACTGTATTGAATCACCGACTCTTACCAATCTGCTCAAGAGCATAAACTCTTGATGAAGGTTATGTTTAGGAGACGCTACCGAGGGGTTTTCCAAAATAATGTCTGTCTGTGGTGATGAATAAACACTTTCCTATCCATGAAACGCTCAACGATTTCAGCGACTCAGTCATACTCAGAACATTTGGGGGCTCGTCCAGGACCCGCCCCTAACCCTGACATATCGCCATTGAACTCACCAGTCTAGTGTGAGGGAGCATGTTTTAATCATAGCGCCGTGTATGTGTCAAAGAACACGGCAGAGAGCCGAAGAGGCGGTTAGAAAGTCTGTCCACACTCTCGTACTTATTCAACATTGGAAATAGTGTTTCTGTCCAGTGATTTGTCCCCCTCTACAACAGGCGATCTCTCGGGAGGGAGTTCAGAGGAGATTTATAGAATGTTACCTGGGTTTCAACACCTGAGTTACAGATAAAGGTTGAACAAGTTAGGTCTTTTTCTTTGGAGCGTAGAAGGTTGACGGGGCACTTGATAGAGGTATTTAGAATTACGTGGGGAATAGATAGAGTTGACGTGGATAGGCTTTTTTTCCATGAGAGTAGGGGAGATTCCAACAGGAGGACATGGGTTGAGAGTTAGGGGGCAAAAGTTTAGGGGTAACACGAGAGGGAACTTCAGTATTCAGAGAGTGGTAGCTGTGTGGAACGAGCTTCCAGTAGAAGTGGTAGAGGCGGGTTTGATATTGTCATTTAGAGTTGAATTGGATAGGTATATGGATAGGAAAGGAATGGAATGGAGGGTTATGGGCTGTGTGCAGGTCGGCGGGATTAGGTGAGAGTAAGCGTTCGGCACGGACTAGAAGGGCCGAGATGGCCTGTTTCCGTGCTGTAATTGTTATAAGGTTATATGATTTCTCCCTCATTTTCCGCCCAGAACCATCAAACGCTCCACAAAGGTTGACTCTTTCATTTCCTGTTCAACCTCCTCAGAGTTAAGCCCATGGTATTGCTGTATCCCTTACAAACAATACAATGCTATATAGTTCCCCGAACCAGTGTACACACATCCCTCCTTTGTACTCGCCAAGTGTTCTCAGTTGCCAAGCCATCACGACAAAGCGGTAGTGTTGTCTGCTAGCTACTCTCTGAAACAAGAGAAGGACAGACACACACGCGAATGCATATAAACACTCGGAGATGCAGACAAACATTAATAATGAACACATTATGAACTTCGAACTCTTTAAGATGGAGGCAGCTGTTTGGGAGTGCAAATTTATTTCAGACACTGCAAAGAATTATGTATACCGGCGGATTCGAGAATGCACACAGACTGGGGTGCCTTTGTATTTAGGGGTGTGATGAATCTCAACATTGTTTCATTTATAGATACTTTAATAACAAATACACTTTGAACTGTGTTCCTGCTATTTGATTTAAGGTGGAGGCAGCTTTTTTGTGGTTTGTTTGAAGTGATTCTTGCTCTGGAATAATCTAATGAGCAGGTGGAGTTGTCAGCAGGTTTGGGGTGCGCACGGAAATGGGTATGTTGGTGGATTTGGGAGAGTCGGCAGGTTTGGAGTGCGCACGGATCTGGGTATGTAGGTGGATTTGGGAGTGTCGGCAGGTTTGGGGTGCGCACGGATCTGGGTATGTGGGTGGATTTGGGAGTGTCGGCAGGTTTGGGGTGCGCACGGATTTGGGGTGCACACTGATTTGGGAGTGGACACTGAGTTGTAGTTTGCCTGCGGCTTTGCGGGTGTGCACAGTTTTGGGAGAACACACAGATTTACAGATGAGCGCAGATTTGGGAATCCCAGTGGATTCGGAGGTTTTCGGATCTCAAGGTTGTTACAAACTTTAATAATAAATGCAACCAGAACCTTGACCTCAGTTCCTGCTATTTTTTAGGGTAGAGGCAGATATTTTGAGACTGTTTGAAATGATCCCTTCTCTTAGATAATGTAACTTGCATGTGGGAGAGTCAACAGGTTTGGGATGCGCACAGATCTGGGTATCTCGGTAGATTTGGGGGTGTCTACTGTTTCGGCGTAGTCACGGATTTGGGAGTGCACACAGATTTGAGAAATGCGCAGACTTTGGGATGTTTTGGTGAATATGGGAGTACACAGCGATTTGTGGATGTGAGCAGATATCGGGGTTTGTCAGCGAATATGAGGATCCGTGGATTTGGGACACCCACTGCTGAAGGGATAAAGATGGGTTTGGTGAGGTGCGAAGATTTAATGGGATGTAAATGATTATACGAGGAACAAATGTGGACATGTGTTAGCAATTTAAACTTTGTTCTTGCTATTTTTAAGGTGGAAGCAGCTATTTTGTAAAGTGGTTGAAGTGAATCCTGCTCGGTGAGAGTGTAATGTGTAGGTGTGCGCACGGATTTGTGTTCCGCATGGATTTGCGGATGTCCGCATATTTCAGCAGCTGTCGCTGAATCTCGGGGTGCTTATGGATTTGGTGGTAAATGTTGCTTTGCGGATGTGCACAGATTTAGGGGTATGTCAGACATTATGTGCATGCACTGGAATTTTCGGGTGTCTGTTGCTTTTGGGGTGCACGCAGCTTTGAGTGTTGAATGAGGTTTTGCCAGCGAGCACAGACTTGTGGATGCACAGTGATTTGCACAGAGTTGGGGGTTTTGGCGGATTCGGGGGTGGGAACTGGCTTGGGGGAGCCGGAGGATTTGGAGGTGTGTCAGAACTCAAGATTGTTCCGTTTTTAATGCAATAACAATTAATTCAATATGTACTTTGACTTCTGTTCTGGTTTTTTTTTTAATGGAGATAGCTATTTTATGAACTGTTTGAAATGATCCGTGCTCCGGGATAATCTAATTTGCGTGTGCGGGTGTCTGCTTAAATGGAGTTGTGACGAGTCTCGAGGTTGATTTATTCTGACAGAGAAATTGAAATTTTGAAAGTTTGAAATGTGGCCTCTGTTCTTGCTTTGTTACGGTTCAGCGGCCATTTTGTGAAGCGTTTGAAATGAGTGTTCGAGAACATCTGCATTGCGGAGACAGATGGGAAGGTGGGAAGGGACTAAACCAAGAGAGATAAACTGAATAGGAGGTGTACGGGCACGTGTATAGACAGGCAGGGACAAGCAGAAACACTGACACAGAAACACACTGACACACACTAACACTCATAGACAGACAGACACACACACACACACACGCACACAGACATACACACTAACACTCATAGACGCACACACACACACACACACACACACACACACACACACACACACACACACACACACACACACACACACACACACACACACACACACTCAAAACTGCACTTTCTTATCCGCCTCTCCAGCTCTCAGCCGTGTCCTTTGAAACATACGGAGTGACATAATTAAAACAGACCCCTCCCCCAACTAGACTGCTCAATTTTATGGCATGTGTTCGGGTTAGGGATGGGTCCTGGATGAGCCTCCAAATGATCTGCGTGTCACTGAAGCAATTGGAGGATTTAGTGGATATGAAATTGTGTTTATTCATCAACAGAAGCAGACATTTACTTCGAGGCCCTCTCAGTAAGGTCCCACAAACACAAACTACATCAGGAGTTAATACTCTGGAGGAGAATGGTAACAGTAGGTGATTCAGTAGAATTTCAGAAGCACAATGACATAATTTACTTCAATATTCTGTGTCAAACAAATGGTTCATTTGAAGTACATATTTCCAGTGGAAGCACATTTAATTTATGAGACACCTCGGACGGTTCAGTCACCTTTGTTGTAACAAACTAACTCCCACACATGATCTAAATATTATTCATTAATTTAATCACAATCTGTCATCGCAGGGATTTTACCTGTCTGACGTAATTGGTTTGTAAATAATTTTAAAAACTTTATTTATAATCTGTTGAATCTGTCCCAGTGGAATTGCTAAACGGCTTTAAAAACCCCAGGCATGTGGTGCTTTAACATTTCATTCCGAGAGATCGCCTGTCGCACAAAGAGACAATCACTGGCCAGAGAAAATGTCTGCAGTGTACGATAGGTACAGGAGTGTGGAGAAAATATTGTACATCTTCATTGCCACCATTGGAGTTCCAGGTGAGTGAGCAGAGCAATTCATGTTCGTTATTTCTGGGTTTTCTGAGCCTGTTTAAGATAATGTTACAAGCTTACAACCTGCTCATCACTGCACAAATATCCATCAGAGGTATTGATCCAGTCAATTTCACATTCTGAATTTTCATATTTAATAACAAGTGGAACTAAATCTATGTTTCTCCTCTAACTCACGGGATCAAGGCTGTTCTTGCCTTGAATGACACCTTGTCCAGAGATGTTCCAGTGCTGGGGCCAGGGATCTCTCCGGGAAATGTGACTGCGAGATGTTTGCATTCTGTAGTACACTTTTCCTAAGTTATTGATCAGAGGGAAACCCTAGTCCTGTGCTTCACATCTCCCTGTGGAGTCTGTCACAGTCGGATCCCACTGTCTGTTGGTCAATAATTGTGTCTGATCACCTGAACCAGAGTTCACGGATCTGCTGCCGTGTGCTATCGAATTAAACTACACTGCAGAATTAATCCATTAACGGAGCAACTCGGCCACAGGTCACTAAGTGGTTCCTTCTTTCCCTCTGAAACCCGTCATAAATCGGGGCAGCTGTTCGTCCTGAAGGAGGGTCTCGACCCGAAGCGAAAGATTATTCAATTCCATGGATACTGTCTGACCTGCTGAGTTCCTCCAGTTTTGTGTATGTTGCTCCTCTCTGTATCCCTTCTCGGCCTCATCAGATGCTGATTTTCCAGAGTCCTGGTCAGTCATAGTTAATTCAGTGAAACCGGCCCCATCAGCGACTGGAATAGGGATCAGCACCGATCGTTGTTGTTCATGCTGATCGCTTGATTCCCCATATCTCCACACTGAAGAAGACAGGTCAAGACAGTGCGACCCATTTCTGCTGTAAGATTAGCAGCCGTTTACAGACTCTAGCTCTCCCGAGTTTTACCTAAAGCCCGATCCCATGTTAATTCCCGGAGAATGTTTTCAGTAATGCCCAGTGTCTGTTCTCTCTCTCCAGTGAATTTAGTGGCGATTGTGATCCTGTCCCGGGGAAAGTGCGGCCTCTCTACCTGCACCACTCGCTACCTGGTGGCCATGGCAGCGGCGGATCTACTGACCATTGTCACCGAGGTCATTTTGGTTCGAATTAGATTCTATTACTTCCCGTGGATTTTTCTGAGCATCACCCCTGTGTGCAGTGTTATCGATGTACTGAGCAACGCAGCCACACAATGTTCTGTCTGGTTCACCGTTACTTTTACCTTTGATCGGTTTGTCGCCATTTGCTGCCAGAAACTGAAAACAAGATATTGCACCGGGAAAACTGCGGCTGTGGTTCTAACAGCAACCGGCATACTGACCTGTCTGAGAAACTTTCCTCGATACTTCACGCGGGAACCCGCAATAATGATAGATAATGTAGCGTGGTTCTGCATTATCATGGACAATTATTTCATTGAACCCGGATGGGTAGTGTATGACTGGCTCGATACGGTTTTAACTCCGCTCCTCCCTTTCGCTGTGATCCTGCTGCTCAACGCTCTGACAGTCAGGCACATTTTAGTGGCCAGTCGAGTCCGTAAGGGGCTGAAGGGTCAGAACAAGGGAGAGAACCGCAGTGACCCGGAGATGGAGAGCAGGAGGAGGTCTGTGGTTTTACTCTTCACCATCTCCGGCAGCTTCATCCTCCTGTGGATGACGGCGGTTGTAAATTTCATATATTATCAGGTCACGGAAACAGGACTCGATTTCAATGCTTCTGAATGGATCTTTCACTACCTCGGGTATTTCTTGATGAATTGCATCTGCTGCACGAACACATTTATTTACGCGGTGACTCAGTCGAAATTCAGGGAGCAGGCCATCAGCGCAGTGAAATATCCCGTCACTTCGATATTTCAGTTGATTAACGGCGCCGCATCCTGAGTAGTCGCCAGAGGCGGCGGCAGACTCTCCAGTCCGGGCTCCAGCTCCTCCGATTCACCGCATGATCTCCCAGGTGTTATTCCCGGGCGGATTGTCCCATCGACCGGCAGTCCGGGACGTTAAGATAGTGAGTGTGGGGGGAGGGGCAACGCACCGTCCAAGAGAGTCAGAACCTCATTCTTCCCGCCATATGCCAGACAAAGAACTACTCCGGAATGCCGTCCGCACATTCGTCTGCGGATATGTCCATCTATTCCCATTCCGCTCACCAACTTCACTGTCAGACATTCCCACAAGACCGCGCGGGACGAGTCTGTTGCTCATTTAATAACCCAATGTGAATCACACCAGTCTCCACCATCTCGTTTAATGATTGGCAAAATTAAGGCACTACAACTTAAAGGCGCATTCCCGTTATCAACTGGACTGGACTGGGGGGTAGAGAACTGGGAAATAATAGAGAACTGCTTGTGTCTTCTAATGAAAGCTAAATTACCCCCAACAAATCCTATCGATTATACGTAATGAAACACAATACTACTAATTAAATTAAAGTCACACCCATGACTTAAGAAAGCAGTTAAATGAAATCAGCTAAGGCCCCCAAAATTGCAATAAAGCCTGTATGATTTCTTTCCTGATATGCTTCACCCTGAAATGGCCTGTGTTCATAATGAAAAAGTCTACACAATCCAGAAGCATGTTTTGGAACATGTCAAAAGGAATAATTAAGCTTAGTAAGTCATGGCGATATACTTCCTTCGCTTCTTGCTTCTCCCATAAACCCAGCACTTTCATGTTCCCATTCTAGTTCATGTCAATATAATTCCGTCTGTTCTTGTTTTACCCCTTTCTCCCCATACACCCAACACGTTTATGTATTCTGTAAAGGTGTACAGATTTTCCCATCAGTCTTTCCATCAGCTCCTAATTCTCAACATACATAACTCTGAACTTCTGAATTGTTAAGTGAAGTGTCTTTATCCACAGTTAAACTTTTGTAACTCACAGACAACCCACTCGTTCCCCTCAATACACCTGTGTTCAGGGACCTACAAGACAAAAATATATAAACAAGTACTTGAATATGAATTAATGCCTGGTGAGTTTAAGTTTACCAGTCACAGACGTGTTAAACTTTTTGAAGGCCTCTGGATAATACACGTTCTTTAACCTGTTGAACTGCAACTGCCTCTGTTTTCATTAGGCAACATTTTCACATTTTCACTTCTCCCTATGACTGACGTTCACATTAACTAATCTTCTCAATAAACCGATAGGCATCTCAGCCAGCGACAGCAGGGGACAGCGGTCCGTCTGAGCTACGATAGGCCGGGTGGAAATCTGCCCAATTCTCAGCCCCTCTTCTGCTCCATCGCCGTTGCGGAGTTCAGAGGGTAGCTGCTGTCGGAGTCTCCGTCCTCGGCTTTCACAAAGACGAGCGTGGTTCCCCTTCGACGCCTCGGTGGATCTATTCCAGCGATGTTTGTGGTGGCGGAATAAAAGAGTTTTGCTAGTTGTTTCTTTTTTACACAACATTAGTGTGGAGAAAAGTTAAAAAATATACTAAATTTAAAAATACATAAATAGAGGAAGAATGGATTCATCAGTTATTGTTCCCCGTTTCAACTTAAATTTATGCTCTCGGGTATTAGATATTTCCTCCTTGTGCAAAATACAGGTTGTCCACTCTGTCTGTGCCTCTCACATTCCGATAAACGTCTGCCAGACCTCCCTCAGCGTCCACCGCTCCAGAGAAAATAAGCCTAAACTGCCCAATCTCTCCTTATCCAGGCTGCAACCCGGTAAAACTTTTCCACTCACTGTCTAAAACCTTACATTTTTCCGATGATAGAATTGCAACTCCTCAGATGCAATGAAACTAGAGATTTATGAACCTGTAACATACCTACCTGACACCGAAACTCAGTGCCTCGACTACTGAAGACAAGCAGGCCGGACATCGCCTTTACCATCCCATCACCCTGCGCAGCCGCTTTCAGGGGGTTACACACAGGGATCCTCCGTATCCTGGTGAATTTCCTCTGGAGTCATCTGTAGAATATATCCTTTGTATGGAATGTTAAACAGAACTGAATGCAATATTTAAAGAAACATACCAATTCAGGCACCATCTATGGAGAGGCATAGAGCTGACGTTTCGAATTAGACACTTTACTTTCAGCATTAACACCGGCAGTTCCTTGCCGACTTGGTGCCCAACAAAATAGTCCCGTCTGCTGCGTGTATCCCATCTCCTCTGGGCATGAATTAGCTTGAATAGTCACATGAGCACAGGAGCTGAAGGTTATTTTTCCCGCTGTAAGAGTCTTTGACTTAATCTTTCTTATTTCGTACTTAACTACAATGTATTTTAACTTTGTATAATTACAAAGGATGGTTTATTAACGTGAAACGTTTGGTTTATTAACGGGAAATAAAGTGGGCAATTTCCTCCGAACCTGTTGGGATATACTGCAGATTATTGAGAGCCAAAAGTAAGATCGCAGAAAAGTGATTATAAATGTTTTAAGTAGGGGGTAGATCATCCTGGAAAATATAAACTCACGCAGTGGTAGGAAAGTTTCTGGAAACGATTCTTAGGGATAGGATATAGAGTTACGTAACACCACCTGGATAAACAGACCAAGAGTTTCTTCCAATCTGTGATGACCTGTTTTCTGGCCGAGTCCTTTCGACCTGCACCAGGACCATATTCGTTCATACTCCTCCCGTCCATGTACCTATCCAAATGCTTTCACCACTTTCTCTGGCCAATCCACACTCACACTGCTTTCTGAATTAGGAAAGCATCTCATCTTCCCCTTAAACATCACACCTTTTACACTTAACTTATGACCTCTTGTTCTAGTCTCGCCCAAGTTGAGGTGGCAAAACCATTTGAATCATTCTCTCCAACTCAGGTTCTCAAATCCTGGGGAAATCATTATAAATGTTATCTGTAATCTTTCAATCTCCTTGATATCTTGCCCATGGATAGGTGGCCCAAACTGCACACAATACTCCAGGATCGTCCTCACTACCGTCCTTTACAACCTCAACATAGCATTCCAATTCGTGTTAACAGTACTTATATTTATGAATGCCAATGTGCCAAATGCTCTCTTCATGACTCTACCTTGAGGTATGGGACTATATTGCCAGATCCACCTGTTCTCCACAGGTGACAATCCCCCGCCAGTCACTGTGTTAGTTCTACCTGGTTATTCCTGGCTAAGTGCAACACCTCACAATGGTCCACATTATATGCCAGCTGCAAAATCTTCAGCCCATTTATCCAGCGCCTACAGCACCCACTGACGTCACACTCTGTTCTCTGTCTGGGAACAATTTATCAAGCTGACCAGTCGGAAACTGGCTTAACATTTTGTAAGGCCTCGGGATATGACACGCAACTGTACTTCAGCGTGTTGAACTGCATCTGCCTCTATTTTCTCAAGGCGACATAGATACTATTTTCACATCTCCACCTCTCTCGTGAGTGACGGTCAGATGAAATATTTGAATGACAGGCAGCTCAGCCAGTGAGAGCAGGGGACAGCGGTGGGTCTGACCTACGATAAGCCGGGTGGAAATCTGTGCCAGACATAGCCCCTCCTCTTCCACTCCATCACCCTTCCGGACTGCAGCGAGTTGCTGCTATCGGTGGTATTAAGAAAAGATACAAAATTACACTGAATTACAAAATACGTAAGAAGTGCAAAAATGACTCATCAGTTCGGGTTCTAGATTTTACCTTAAGTACATGGGCTCTGGAATTAGACTTTTCCTCCTTAGTGACGAAGAAACATGTTGTCCACTCTGTCCGTGCTTCTCATATTCCAATAAACCTCTGCCAGACACCCCTCAGGCGCTGCAGCTCCAGGGAAGATATCCTTAGATTTTCCAAACTGTCCTTATCTACTCAGAATCCTGGCAAACCTCTCTACCCACCGTCCAAAACTTCCATATTTACCTATAATAGAATCGCAGCACTTGAGATGGGATTAAACTGGAGATTTATAAAACTGCAAAATGTAGTATCTACCTGACACTGGAACCCAGTGCCTCGACTACTAAAGACAGGCAGTCCCGACACCGCCTTTACCACCCACCCTGAGTAGCCACTTTCAGGGAGTTATACACTGGGATCCGCCACAATCCCGCTTGATGTCCCGCGGTGTCCTCCAGCACAAACTATCCTTTGTATAAAATGCTAACGGGAACTGAATGCAGTATTTCCGGAAACATACCAGGTCAGACACCATCTAATGAGCGGATGTTTCGGATGATACCCTTCACTTTCAATATTGCCACCGGCACTTGCAGTCCGAACTTGGTGCCCACCAAGACAGACCAAGAATCACCATTGTAAACTTCTGTCTGTATTTTTCAAACTTCCTGATATTTTTCCTGCATTCCCAGATTCCTCTGCTCTCTGCAGGCCACATTCTCCTACCATTCACCCTACACTGGTTGTTCCTGGCAAAGTGCAACACCTCACACTGGTCCACATGTCATTGCAGCTGCAAAATCTTCAGCCGATTTACCCAGCTGCTACAGACATCTTCAACTTTCGATAATCTACTTCGTTGTCCACTCGCGCTCTGAATCTAGGTGTCATCTGTAAATCCAGTTTACCATATTACCACTGAAATCCAAATACTTAAAGTGGCATGCAAAGGTTTGGGCACCCCCGGTCAAAATTTCTGTTACTGTGAATAGCTTAGTGAATAGAAGATGAACTGGTCTCCGAAAGTCATACGGTTAAATACGAAACATTCTTTTCAACATTTTAAGCAAGATTAGTGTATTATTTCTGTTTTGTACAGTTTTAGAGTGAAGAAAAGGAAAGGAGAACCATGCACGTTTGGGCATCCCAAAAGAATTAAGCTCTCAGATAACTTTTACCAAGGTGTCAGACCTTAATTAGCTGTTACGATATGGCAACAATGAATATAGAATTGAGACAGGCCTTTTTTTAATCATCAAATAAATCTTTTATTAAACACTGCTCAAGAAAACATAAAAGTAAACAAACGACTTACTTAACCGGAAGTGGACTGCTATACGGCAGCTCGAACAGTTCTTATAACGAGAAACACGAACTCAGTTCTTTAAAGCAGTAAATGCAAAAGTCCAATTGATTTACACAGTCAATTAGGAGAGACTTTCCTTGAAGTACTAAATTATCCTACGACGTGACGTTACTGCCGATCCCAACTGAAAAATGCCTTGCCCGAAGGATTTACGATGAAGGAAATAAAACGGCTTAAAGGCGCTGACCTTTCCTTGGAAAAACCCTGCTCCAGTCCTTTCTGCTCTTTAGCAGGGACTATCTTGGATTGCAGGTTACTGATTCCTTCCGAATGAAGATTAAGTAAGGTCGAACCTGTTGTATCGCCGACAACAACAACTTTTCTCCATCCTTCAGCTTCCCAAATTTAGATAATTCTTCACTCTCCGACTGTTTAACCAGCAGTGATTTTCAGAACTGCCGGCATAACTTTTCTTACAGTAGAAATGAAAACTCCACTTTCGAAACGAAACTGCGGCATAAAATCAAATGCGCAGCAGAACGAAGTCACTGACGAAGTCACCCTCTCCAAAATGTCAGCATCCTTCCAAAAGTGGGATGACCAGAACTGTATGAAATACTCCAGATGTGACCGAGCCAGAGTTTTAAAAAGTTGCAGATTAATCTCCTGACTTTTCACCTCAATGCTCTTCTCCGAGCCTCTGTCAGGATCATCGTCAAGCTGACGGCCATCGCTCCAAGGCCCCACATTGCCAGGGACAGCGTGTGTGGTTTTCAACTTCAGACCTACCCCGTAAGGTGAATCCCCACAAATTCGTACCACCCCCCACCCCGCTTCATCGGCCTCTTTGCCATTGCAAAAGTCATCAGCCATGCTGCAGTCCGTCTCAAACTCCCCTCCATTCTCCGCCGTATTCAACTCACCTTCCATGTCTCCCGCATAAAGCTTATTATAGGCCACCACTGTGTCTTGTCCCAAACCCCCCTCCCTCCAGGCTCATCGATGGGTCAGAGGTGTTCACGGTGCGTCGGCTGCTGGACGTTCGTCACCTGGGGCGTAGCCTCCAGTACCTTCTGGACTAGGAGGGCTACGGACCTCAGGAGAGGTGCTGGGTCCCAACTCGTAATATCCTGGAGGCCTGGCTCATGAGGGACTTCCATCGCCAGCACCCAGCTCTACCCGCCGCGACGCCAGGAGGCGTCCGTAGTGTGTCTGTGTGCCGGGGGCGGGGGTACTGTCAGTACCTCCAGTTGAACTCTGTCTTTTTCTGTGTTTCCTCCAGCTGTCAGTCTGTGGTTTAGCATTGCCATGTGTTCCTGTCCCCGCTCCTACTCTACTCCGTCCCCCGTGTTACTGAGTACTCCGTCTCTCATCTGTTTCTCATTATTACCTGTATTGCTGCCACCTGTGTCTCATTGTGCTCCACCTATCACCTGCCACTCTGTTTATTGCTCAGTGTATTTCAGTCCGGTGGTTTCACCGGTTTGTTGCCAGATTGTGTCAGTGAATTTTCCTGAGCGTTTCCAGCATTCGTATCTGTACCCTGTCCGTCTGAATATCGACTCTGCCTGTTTCCCGATTCTGGTGTTTGGATTTCTCCGGATGTTTTGATCTCTACCTGAATTTTGACGCTGACTTTGTTTGTACCTCGGGATTTGTGACTCAGTATATATCGCTGTGTGCGCTGTACTGGGTCTGCGATTGGATCCCTACTCCAGAGCCTTGACAGAAATAGCGAACATGAATTGCTCTGCTCACTCACCAGGAACTCCAATGACCGCAATGAACAGGTACAATATTTTCTCCACACTCAAGTACCTATCCAACATTGCAGGCATTTTCTCTGTCCAGTGGTTTGTCCTCCTGTGCTACAGACGATCTCTCGGAATGAAATGTTGAGATTACACATGCCAAAGGTTTTTAATATAATTTAGCAACTCCAGGGAGACAGATTTCAACAGGTTTTAGAGTAAACATTTTTAATTTCCTTACAAACCAATTACGTCAAGCAGGTGCCATCCTCGCTGTGACAGATTCAGAAAAAACTGATGAGTTATTATTTAGAACATTTGCTGCATTTAATTTGACCCAACAATGAAGACTGAACTTCCCGAGGTGTCTTAGCAGCTAATGGTGCTTCCACTGTACATATGCACCATTTGTCAGAAACAGAATATGGAAGTAAATTATGTCATAGTAGCTTGTGAAACTGTATTGAATCACCGACCCTTACCAATCTCCTCAAGAGCATAAACTCTTGATGAAGTTTATGTTTAGGGGACTCTACCGAGGGGTTTTCCAAAATAATGTCTGTCTGTGGTGATGATTAAACACTTTTCTATCCATGAAACGCTCAAAGACTTCAGTGACTCAGTCATACTCAGAACATTTGGGGGCTCGTCCAGGACCCACCCCAACCCTGACAAATCGCCATCAAACTCACCAGTCTAGTGTGGGGTAGCATGTTCTAATCATAGCACACTATATGTGTCAAAGAACACGACTGAGTGCCGCAGAGGCGGTAAGAAAGTAAGTGTGTGTGTGTGTGTGTGTGTGTGTGTGTGTGTGTGTGCGTGTGTGTGTGTGTGTGTGTGTGTGTGTGTGTGTGTGTGTGTGTGTGTATGTGTGTGTGTGTGTGTGTGTGTGTGTGTGTGTGTGTGTGTGTGTGTGTGTGTGTGTGTGTCTGTCTATACGTCTTAGTGTGTGTCAGTATGTTTCTGTGCGTGTTTCCCATTCCTCAATTCCACCCAAATAGCCTCCCTAGACTAGCCCTCTGAAATCAGTTTGAAAGCTATCGAATATTGAATTCACATAGAACGGAACACTGTTGAGACCTTGGGAGGCAGGAGTCATTTTTAATTGATAAGACACCTGGGACGGTTCAGTCACCTTTGTTGTATAATCTAACTCCCACTAATGATCTAAATATTATTCATTAATTTAATCACAATCTGTCATCGCAAGGATTGCACCTATCTGAAGTAATTGGTTTGTAAATAATTTAAAAACCTTTATTTTTCAATCTGTTGAAATCTGTCCCTGTGGAATTGCTAAATGGCTTTAAAAACCCTAGGCATGTGCTGCCTTAACATTTCATTCCGAGAGATCGCCTGTCGCACAAAGAGACAAATCACCGGCCAGGAAAAAATATCTGCAATGACAGATCGGTAAATCAGTGTGGAGAAAATGCTCTACATGTTCATTGCCGTCATTGGAGTTCCGGGTGAGTGAGCAGAGCATTTCATGTTTGGTATTTCTGTGTGGTAATCGGTGTGAACCTCTTTAAGATAATGTTACAAGCTTACAACCTGATCATCACTGCGCAAATATCCATCAGAGATATTGATCCAGTCAATTTCACATTCTGAATTTTCATATTTAATAACAAGTGGAACTAAGTCTATGTTTCTCCTCTAACTCACGGGATCGAATAGAACGCTGTTCTTGCCTTGAATGACACCTTGTCCAGAGATGTTCCAGTGCTGGGGCCAGGGATCTCTCCGGGAAGTTGTGACTAGGAGATGTTTGCATTCTGAAGTACACTTTTCCGAGGTTATTGATCAGACGGAAACTCTAGTCCTGCGCTTCACGTCTCCCTGTGGAGTCTGTCACAATCCGATCCCTCTCTCTGTTTCAGTAATGCCCAGTGTCTATTCTCTCTCTCCAGTGAATGTAGTGGCGATTGTGATCCTGTCCCGGGGAAAGTGCGGCCTCTTTACCTGCACTACTCGGTACCTGGTGGCCATGGCAGCGGCCGATCTACTGACCATTGTCACGAACGTCATTTTGACTCGAATCAGAATGCATCACTTCCCGTGGATCTTTCTGAACATCACCCCTGTGTACAGTGTTATCAATGTACTGAGCTTCACAGCCACAGACTGTTCTGACTGGTTCACCGTCACTTTCACTTTTGACCGGTTTGTCGCATTTGCTGCCAGAAACGGAAAAGAAAATATTGCATCGGGAAAACTGCGGCTGTGGTTCTAACAACAACCGGCGTACTGTCCTGTTTGATAAACGTTCCCCGATTCTTTGTACGGGAACCCAATGAGATCATCAACAATGTACCGTGGCTCTGTAGTACCAAGGACAATGTTTTCACTGACCCCGGGTGGGTAGGATATGACTGGTTCGATACAGTTTTAACTCCGTTCCTCCCTTTCGCTGGGATCCTGCTGCTCAACACTCTGACAGTCAGACACATTTTAGTGGCCAGTCGGGTCCGTAAGGGGCTGAAGGGTCAGAGCAAGGGGGAGAACCGCAGTGACCCGGAGATGGAGAGCAGGAGGAGATCTGTGGTTTTACTCTTCACCCTCTCCGGCAGGTTCATCCTCCTGTGGATGACGGTAGTTGTAAATTTCATATATTATCAGGTCTCAGGAAAAGGACACGATTTCAATGATTCTGAAAGGATCATTTATAACTTCGAGATTTTCCTGATGGATCTCAGCTGCTGCACAAACACATTTATTTACATGGTGACTCAGTCGAAATTCAGGCAGCAGGTGATCAGCCCGGTTAAATACCCCGTCACTTCGATGCTTCAGTTGATTAATGGCGCCGCATCCTGAGTAGTCGCCAGAGACGGCGGCAAAGTCTCCATTCCGGACTCCAGCTCCTCAGATTCACCGCCTGATCTCCCAGGTGTTATTCCCGGGCGGATTGTCCCATCGACCGGCAGTCCGGGACGTTGAGATAGTGTGTGCGTCGGGAGGTGCAAAACACCGTCCAAGAGATTAGGTACCTTATTCTTCCCGCCAGATGCCAGACAAAGAACGACTCCGGAATGCCGCCCGCACATTCGTCTGCGGATATGTCCATCTATTCCCATTCCGCTCACCAACTTCACTGTCAGACATTCCCACAAGACGGATTGTGTCAAGTCAGATGCTCATTTACTAACCCAATGTGAATCACACCAGTCTCCGCTATCTCCTTGAATGATTGACTAAATTTTGAAGTAGGTCGGGCATTGGATAAACGGCGGCTGACACTGCAACTTAAAGGCGCTTTCCCGCTGTCAACTGGACTGGAGTGTGATGTAGACAATTGGGAAATAAAACCTTGTCTATTTCTGTCTTCTAATGAAAGCTAAATTACCCCCAATAAATCATATCGATTATACGTTTTATACGATTACACGTAGATACGTAATTGTACGCACAATACTGCGAATTTAATTAAAGGCACACCCATGACTTTAACCAGGAAAACGGTTAAATGAAATCAATCAAGCCCTCCCAAGATTGCAATGAAGCCTGCATGATTTATTTCCTGATATGCTTCACCCTGAAATGGCCTGTGTTCAACCGTTTCATAATGAAAAAGCCTGCACGATCCGGAAACATGTTTTGCAACATGACATAAGGAATCATTAAGCATAGTAAGTCATGGCGATATAATTTCTTCCCTTCTTGGTTCCCCCATAAACCATAAACTTCTATGTTCCCATTCTAGTTCACATCTATATAATTTCGTCCGTTCCTGTTTTACCCCTTTCTCCCCATACACCCAACACGTTTATGTATTCGGTAAAGGTGTTCCCATTTTCCCATCAGTCTTTCCATAAGCTCCTAATTCTCAACATACATAACTCTGAACTTCTGATTTGCTAAGTGAAGCGTCTTTATCCACAGTTGAACTTTTGTAACATAGAGTCAACCCATTCATTCCCCTCAATACCTCTGTGTTCAGGGACCTATAAGAATAAAATATATAAACAAGTACTTGAATATGAATTAATGCCTGGTGGGTTTCCAACAGTAAATCTGACCGACTGCTAGCATAACATGTTTAAGAGTCATCAAAACCGAAATGTAATCTGAACAAATATAACATTACATGGGAAAAAATTTCTTCACCCACCTTAAGCTTAAAATGATGGGAACCAGTTGAGCTGTATATACTGATAAATGGTTGCAAAGTAATTTTATATCATTTTCTGTACTTTAGGCAAAAAGAATGGGCTACTCCAGCTTTCCCAGTCAAATTATCTTTCGTTCCATCTGTAAAAATGCTAACAAACTTGACACGATTCGTAACCATTGATGGTTAACATATCATAATAATTTTCCTTAATATACTGATGAGACAACAGATTCTCCGGCAGAACAGAATATTTACATTGTATTAAACTGTTCAACCTGAAATCGACTAATGTGATTGGGAAAAGAAAACAAAGTAGAGTTACTGCGAACGCGACACTGGGACATATTGCATAATCCAACAAGCCCATACTCCAAGCGTGATAAGAGCCCAGATATCCAAAACTGAAAACACTCTTCCTGCGTGTTCCCACCCGTCCTCTAACACACTTTCAACAGCATGATAATGTCTCTGCCCCCTGAAATTAATCGGGAATGCTAATATCAATTTCAGCCGCCGCAATCGTGAGGGTGATTATCCCATTTCACCCAGTAAAACCGAAACATGGGACGACTTTACTGCATAACAACACAATCTTAAAGTCCATGCTTGCATCACATCCAAGCATTTTAAAGTTGAAGATGAAGCTGATCCATAAGCCACACAGACAGAATCTAAAACAGATCTAATTAAACAATTCTAAATGATTAACAAAGATTTTCGTGTAACACCCAAGAATATCCACATAGACAGCTGAGAATATTTAATGCTCCTTTTTATTGATCAGTTATTTTAACGATGTAGTGCTTCCATGTCAGCTTATTGTCCACCCATATGCCTGAAAATTTTTGTTCTGGCACGTCTTCAAGAGTTTGGCCATATAAGTTCAAATCATCTGCAGATCAATTAATCTTATTTGTAAAACACATAACTTATGTTTAGCTACTGAAAGCTTACATCGTCATATATTTCTTTTTTTTCAAACATATTAATAAATAATTGCAGCTCCATACACTAAAATTCAAATTTCTGCCTCTAATCCAGAAAGCTCCTTCATCTGTACATAGTAATTTACCGACCCTATCTCGGGAAATATCATTAATCATATTATTAAAAAATAAAGGATTGCAAATACAGTCTTGTGCGGTCCCAGTCGCTATCTCATACACACCGGGATATATCTTTCCCACCCTTACTTGCAGGGACCTTCCAAATGACAAAGAAAAAAAATTCATAAAAAATGCTGCAATCACCCCTCTCCTAATTTCCAAAAGTCCTTCCTTCCATAAATATTACATGCCTTTTCAATATCAAAAGTTCTGTCATTGCAACAACTTATTTTAACTGTGCTTTCCTAATACCGTATTCCAAATATAAAACTGAATTCAATATCATTCTCCCCTTCCACAATATACTCTGATAAAATGATAAATTGCCTCCCTCTTCAAAAATATAATTCAACCGTTTCAGTACTATACGTCCATAAGTTTACATAGATGAGAGGTTAACCATATTGGTCCATAACTGGAAGGATCGGACAGGGAGCAGCGGGTTTAGAATAGGCAATACAACTGTCATCTTCCACAAGTTGTAAAAATGAACCACTTTAATACCCCACCTGTTGAATTATATATTTCTACTACAAATGCCACATACGTTTAACTCACATTCACAACTCTATACACTGCCCTTTTCCTTATAAAACTACTAACACCAGTTACACCAAGATATCTTTCTGCAGCTGTCACAATAATTTTAATTTCCCCAGTAGGACGAGGTGTTTGATCAGTACAATTCACTGTTGCATGCGGCGACTGAGGAAAACCCAAGTGCGGGACACCGGCACGTCGACTGAGTTGGGGATGCTGGCTTAGACGTGAACGAAGAACAGCAAACCGGAGGAATATTGACAAGGAGACGGGATTTACAGGGACTGTCTTGAAACTAGAGCGGAACACAGAACTAACGGTTCTAATCAGACAAGGGACCGAAGTATCAAACGAGAATAAACCAACAAACTGGCAGCCTGTGATAGTGACGCCATCGTTATTATTTCACAGTCTCTGATAAAAACCAGTTGTACTGTAATAAAGTAAACTAGAGCAATTGGAAATCTAATGAGTGATATTAGGGCATAAATCAGGGATAAAGGAGCGGTAAAGGTGAATAACCAAACGGAAGCATGACAGTACCCCTCCCTCAACGGGAGGCTCCAGGCGACCTCCCAGGCTCGTTTGCATGGTCCCAATTGGGATCCGCATGACAGAAGGGTCCAGGATAAAGGAGAGGGGAATCCAGGAACGTTCTTCCGGGCCGTACCCCTCCCAATCGACCAGGTACTGGAGACCCCTGCCCCGACGGCGAAAATCCAATAACCGCCGGAAGGTGTAGGCCGGATGGTCGTCGATGATCGGGGGTAGGGGGAGGTAGAGGGGGTTCGGTCGGAGGGCACAAGGGGCTGACAGAAACCGGTTTTAACTGGGAGACGTGGACTGCAGGATGGATCTGCATTGACGTAGGTAGCTTGAGCCGGATTGCCGTGGGATTGATAATGCTCTCAAACTTGAAGGGTCCCGGGAAGCGGGTGGCGAGCTTCTTGGGCTCGTTCCTGAGAGGAATGTCTCTAGCCGAGAGCCACACCATCTGCCCATGTCGATACTCAGGAGCAGGGGTACGATGGCGGTCGGCAATTTTTCGGTTACGGTTGGCTGAGCGAAGCAGGGCCGTGCGTGTGTCTTCCCAGATCTTTCGGCACCTTGTATATGGGCCTGGACCGAGGCTTTTCCCCGGGCTCAGACGGATCATGCAGAGACACAGGAACGGGTATCAGCCACGGAGGGTCATCAGAAATGTCTCTTCAGGAGGGTCAGAGTCAGATCGATCCCGGGATGGCAGGCGAATCGAGAAGTGTGCCCCCACTGGAGAACCTGCGATCGAGCAGAATCGAGTACAAAGAGGCGATTGGGAGATCCGATGCCTGGGTCAGGTTGAGTCCGTTGGGCCTCCGTGACTCTGGACTCGATCTCCCAGGCGAGGGCAGCCACTACACCGGATGGTGGAAGGATGGACTCGGGGCTGGGAAGGTCCTTCTCGGAAACGTATTGACGGGAGAGACCATCGGGCTTCCCGTTCTTGGACCCCGGACGATAGGTGAGGGTAAACCCGAACTGGCCAAAAAATAATGCCCCACGGGCCTGGCGAGAATTCAGGCGTTTGGCGGTCTAGAGTTAATCAACGTTCTTGTGGCTTGTCCCGACGATGAACGGATGTTCCGCCCCCTCCAACCAGTGCCTCCATTCTTCCAACGCCAGTCTGACCGCCAGTAGCTCCCGGTTCCCCACGTCGTAGTTTCATTCAGCGGAAGACAGTCGGCGAGAGAAGAAGGCACAGGGATGAAGTTGCTGATCCGGGTCCGTGCATTTGGACAGTACCGCTCCCACCCCGGAGTTTGAGGCGTCAACCTCCACAACGAACTGACAGGAAGGGGCCGGTTGAATCAGAACGGGAGCAGACGTGAAACGCCTCTTCAGTTCGGCGAATGCTGAGTCCGCCTCGGAGTTCCTCGGACATGTCAGAGGGTTCACCGGCAGACGAGGTCGCGGTGGCTTTTACTGGGAAAGGGCCCGGTGTTTACTAAACACTTGTTCCAGGTCACGGTACTCCGCTGGAGCCCCGGACGTGTCAGAGGGTTCAGCGGCAGACGAGGTCGCGGTGGCTTTTACTGGGAAAGGGCCCGGTGTTTACTAAACATTTGTCCCAGGTCACGGTACTCCGCTGGAGCCCCGGACATGTCAGAGGGTTCAGCGGCAGACGAGGTCGCGGTGGCTTTTACAGGGGAAAGGGCCGACTGTAGACAAGCGGAGTGACAAAACGGACTCTAGCCGGCTATCTTCCCAGTGCACCAATCAATGTGGGACTTATGGCGGCTTAACCAGGGGTTCCCAAGAACCATAGGAACTTGGACAGGAAATTAGGTTAAATTGTACCTGTTCCCGATGGTTCCCAGAGAGAACCAAAGACAGTGGTGGTATTCAGTGAGTGACTCGGGCCAGACGTCTTCCGTCCAGTGCCCGGGCTTCCAGAGGGTTACTCAACGGCTCCCGAGGAATTCCGGCCCGGGAAGCTGTGTCTTCATCCAACAGATTCCCCTCGGCACCGGAGTCCACCAAGGCGAACAGAGACAGGGGCTTTTGGCGGTAGTTTACAGTAGCTTGGATCTACAGTAGCACGAAAATGGCCAGTTCGTTCTGTTACACGAAGCGACTGAGGGGAACCCAAGTGCAGGACTCAGGCACGGAGATTGAATTGGGATGCTTGCGCAGACGTGAATTTTGTACAGCAAGCAGGAGGAGTTTTGACACGGAGCTCTGATATGGAGTCTCGACACGGAAGCTTAGTTGTTCTAAGAGGTCGGGAGACGAAGTTATCACACGGGAATAGACCAACGAACTGGCGACCAGTGGTCGTGACGCCAGGGTCCTTATACTGCAGTTACTGATGGAGACCCGGTGTGCCGTCATCAAGCGAATTAGCAGCAAACGGGAAATTACCGATTGGAATCAAGGCATAATAAAGGAGATTAGGGGCACAAAAGGGGATTAAGCATCGGGACATGACAGCATGAACTGATTTAATAGCTGCTTTCAATATTTACCCAACCCCGGGTTTACAGCCCAGTCCGTCTCTCTTAAACCTGGAGGAAAACAAAATCGAGCGGCTGGAGGAACTGAACGGGTCAGGCTGCATCTGTGAAGGGAAATGGGCAATCAACATTTTGGAATGAGACAGTCCAGATGAAGGATCACGAACCGGAAAGTCGAATGTACATTTCTCTCCACAGATGCAGCCTGACGCACCCAGTTCCTCCAGCATCATGTTTCTTACTCGAGATTCCAGCATCTGCAGTCTCTTGTGCCTCTCTGTTCAGAACTTGTCCCTTTCAGTCCTGGCTCAGACTGAACCAGGCTCTTCTCTCCGGCTTCATTTATGTTCTGCTTCTTCTTTAGCCCATCACGTCTAATGGGACACAAGCTGCCAAAGGCAGCTCGCCAGATTCCTCTGCTCCGGGCTTTCCCTTTCTCCACACGAATCAACCGTCTTCCAGGGAAGGTCCTACCGATCCCAGGGATGAGGCCTTTGGAGATTTAGTTGACGTTTCTGTCGCACTGGGTTTTTACGGGATGGGGTTGCTAGAACCATGCCCAATACTCCTCCTTTCGCAGCAGGGCTTAGGCAGTCCATGGCCGAGTTTTCATTTCTGTTAGGAACTACTGAATGTGTTTCTGATCCCACCCTGATATGCAAATAGTACAATTCTTTCCCACTGAATATGGGCAGCGACATAATATTCATTCCCCGAGTCTGCAGCGCGCGTAGTGGACAATCGTGGTACTGCAGGGGATCTGCAGCTCCCCGAAAGTGAAAGCATTCTGAATCAGGAAGTGCAGCGAGTTAACATGGCTTCGAAAAGAAAGGCCGAGAGTTGGACCGAGGAGGTAATTTGTCCAGACTGCCTGGATTTCTTCACCGATCCGGTTATACTGGAGTGCGGACACAACTTCTGTCGCTCTTGTATCACACAGTATTGGGAAAGGGAGGAGAGAAACTCATGCCCGGAATGTAGAGAGGAGTTTGCTGATCGCACCCTCAGGGCGAATCGGGCCTTAGCAAATCTGGCTGAAAAAGCTCGAAATCCAAACCTGAATCCGAAAGGGAAGGAAAGTAAACTTCACTGTGAGGAACATGAGGAAGAACTGAAGCTGTTTTGTGAAACGGACAAGACACTGATCTGTCTGATCTGTGCAGTTGCGCAGCAACACAGAGAGCACCGTTTCAAGCCGATTAAAGAAGCTGTTAAAATCTACAAGGTAAAAGTAATCCGAATTTGATACTCTCCCCATCGTCTATTGCCCAAGACACGAGCCTCCATAAACAACACATCATCCCCCACCATTCGCCGTCTCCAATGGGATTCTACCACGAAGCACATCTTTCCCTTCAAAAACCCAGTCCCACCCTCCTCCACTACAACTCCCCGCTCTCTTGGGATTTCTCTACGTAATTCCGTTGCCCACACGCTTCTCCCCACTGATTTCTCTCCTGACACCGATACCTGCAAACGGGGCAAGTGCGACACCTGACTCCTACCAACTCCTGCCTCACCACTATTCATGGCCCCAAACAGCCCCCAAATCCCCCCTTTTCCTCCATGGTCGATTGTCCTCTCGCTCAGATTCCTTCTTCTCCAGCCCTTTACCTCTTACACCTGTTTACTCTCAGCTTCTCACTTCATCACCCACCCCCACGTTCCCCCTCACGTTGTCTCATCCGTCACCTGTCAGCTGGTTCTCATCCCCAGCCTTTTTATTCTGGCTTCTGCCCCATTCCTTCCCAGTCCTCATGAAGGGTCTCATCCCGAAACACCGACTGTTTATTTCCTCTGAATAGATGATGCCTGACTCACTGAGTTCCTCCGGTATTTTGTGTGATAATCGGGTTTGATCACCTGTTTCTTTTGATGCATCTTTGTTTCTATTTCCTTCACTCTCTGACTTCCAGGATCAGCTAAAATCTTTCTTAGACTCTCTCACAAAAAAGAAATCAGACTTCCAGGAAAAGGAACAGCGTCAGAAAGAGAAGATTTCCGGAGTTCGGGTGAGGCTTCCTGAGCGGAATTTCTGATATTACTGTCGAGTTTTGCTCCCTTTAATGCGGAATAGCCGAGTATCGCAGCTCCAGTGACCTGGGTTCGATCCTGACCTCTGGCGCTGTCTGTGTGGAGTTTGCATGTTCTCCCTGTGACCAGACACATCCCAAGGACATGCTGGATGAATAGTTAATTACAATTGGCCCTGTGAAGGTGGGGAAGGGTGTATGTGAATCAGCTGGGAGTTAATGAATCAATGAGGGAGAATAGGTTTCAGGAAAACGTGAGGGAATGGGGTTGACGGGAATGTCTCAGAAGTAGTATGGACCCCAGTAGACCGAACAGTCACCTTCATATCAAAAGGAAATACAACACAGCAATGCAGTAAACTAATCTTCATCTTTTATTCGACAGGAACAGTCACACAGCATTCAGTCCCACATCAAAGCGCAGTTTGCTGAACTGCGCCAGATTATCACTGAGAA
Organism: Hemitrygon akajei; assembly: GCF_048418815.1. Classification (NCBI taxonomy): domain Eukaryota; kingdom Metazoa; phylum Chordata; class Chondrichthyes; order Myliobatiformes; family Dasyatidae; genus Hemitrygon; species Hemitrygon akajei. Next base: position 2,544,650 of record NW_027331924.1, read on the forward strand.
AGAGCAGAGTTTACTCAGGGATCTCAGGGAAGAAGAGGCGAGGATTCTAAATTCAATGGAGAAAACTCTTGTTAAGATTCAAGAGAATATAAGGTTTATTCAGGAGGAAATCACTAAGTTAAAGGAACAGATGGATCAGAAAGACGGTGTGATATTTCTCAAGGTGAGGGAATATATTTCAATTTATTTCTGTCAAATTGAACTAAATGAACAGTGGTATATTTGCAATAAACACAGCACAGCGGCCAATTCTACCAAATCAATTGCCGCTGCTGGTGTCCTCACACAGAGTGTTCTCCTTGCATGACGAACCTCCAATCACGCCGCTAATGACATTCTAAAATGTCAGAGACAGATATTCGATCCTTTATCAGCAAAATGCAATATTTAAGTGATGAAATTTTCTGCATAATTTATCGTAAATTCTTCTGCAACGTATCAGTCAAAGATATAGCATCTGCCAGTCCCTGGCTTAAAACAGCCCAGAACAAAGTACAAATATGTAACTTATTCCCTTCACTTTCACCAGGTCCCCACTCACGTGACTGGTTATCATAATAAACACGTAACACAGAATACAATGCAGACAGAAAACAGACGTGTTGCTCCTACACAGCATTTACAAATGGCAGTAAACAGTTTCTCACCAGACAATTGATGCATCTATTCAGGGTTGTTGTTTCCCCAAAACTGGACTTCCACAACTTCTGTACATCCCAGGACAGAATGCAATCTTTTCTGAAATGGTTTACTCTGATCATAACACAGAGCTGCTGACTGTTTCCTTAATTACTACATTAAATATCCTCTAAAACTTCCATTAACACCCAGTTCCAGTCACAGGCTGCGAGTGTGTCTGGTGCGGTGGGTGTGAGGATCTCTCTGTCAATCAGTGAGAACAAAGAATGTGACCCACACATCAGACATAACCTCCATAACTGGTTTCCATCAGATTACGGAAACTTTCACTGTCTCTACATTTTCGGATAAGTTTTACATGGGATTGTGTCCCATTCTCCGTCACAAGCAGGCCATTCGGTCCATCTTCTATCAATTTCCCCTCTGTACAATCCTCCTGCCACCTACTCACCGCACCCAGCAACAGTGCCCTGAACTCCCTGGTCCCTCAAGTGTTTATCCAGCCTCCCCATTACATTCAATCTCTGCTGTTCCATTTCACCCACTCCTGTGGCAGCGAGTTCCACATCCTCTTCACTAAATTTATTGTGGGATTTATTAAAAACCACCTGGCATTTTATCTTGGACTGAAGGTCTGTCCATAATAGAAACATAGAAACAAAGAAAATCTACAGCACAATACAGTCTCTTTGGCCAACAATGCTGTGCCGAACATTACTTACTTTAGAAGTTACCTCGAGTTACCCATAGCTCTCTATTTTTCTAAGCTCCATGTACCTACGTAGGAGTCTTGTGGAAGACCCTATCGCATCCACCTTCGTTGCCGACAGCTCATTCCACCCATTCCAAAACACTTACCCCGGCATCTCCTCCTTTTAAGCACCTGTGTCCTCTCGTGTTCGCCATAATCGAGGTACGTTTTCCACCTTCGTGCAATCAAATCCATCACTAATCTTACATTGTTCCATTTTATCATTCTGACGCCTTATCCAGATGGTAATGCATAGCCTGTCCTGTTTTTCCCGTAAGTTTCATCCTCTCAGTATTGGTCTAGTTTTGAGAAATATTCCCTGTAATTTTCCCCGTGGTTCTGTATTGCTGGTGTGTGTTTGTGACTGTGGGAGTGGGAATTTGACACACGTTGTGATGATTTGGATGAAATTCAGGATGTGGACAGTAGATCCAAATCTAATCGGATTTGTATTTTTATTTATTTCAGGAGGAAGCTCATCGAAACAAGAGGTAGGACAGGCTCTTTACTGAAACCCTGTATGGATTTGTAAAATAGTTCAAAATTGCAGTTTATCACCAGCAGTTTAATATTTACAGAATCAGTTACGATGTCCAGGAATTGTCGGTGAAAGATCAGGCCCTACCAGTTGAAAAATTCGATCACCTCTATTTGGTGAACTCAGTGTTGAGAGAAACACTTAATGCTATTAACCGAGGTAAAACTTACAAAGTTTCATTTTCTCCTTGTTTATGAGACACAATTAAGATAATTTGAGGCAAAGATTGGCTGTAATAATAGGCTGGTAGGGAACTTAAGTTTATTCCAATCATCAGCGGAGCAGACAGGAGAATCTGTGGCCGTGAATGGGACAACCGAATGGTATGTTGCCTCCCAGGTGCCAGGGTGGGACGACTCGGATCGTGTCCGCAGCATTTCCGAGAGGAAGAGAAAACAGCCAGATATCTTGGTTCATATTGGTACCATTACTTTGTGCCCTGTGAGTCCAGTGTCCGATTGACGCAGGTCTTCCCCCTTCTGGATCGGCAACTCTCACTGTTGTTAGAGGGAAAAGAGGGGAGCAGTAGTGACAGGGGACTCAATCGTTCGGGGAACAGACAGGAGAATCTATGGACGTGAATGGGACACCTGAATGGTATGTTGCCTCCCAGGTGCCAGGGTCAGGTACTTCTCAGATCGTATCTGTAGAATTTTAGAGAGGGAGGTAAAACAGCCAGATATCTTGTTGTATTTTGCGACCAATTACATAAGAAGTAAAAGCAAAGAGGTCCTGAAAATAGAATTTGAAGAGCTTGGTAGAAAGCTCAGAAGCAGTACCTCCGGGATTGTAATTTCTGGATTGCTGCCTGTGCCACGTGCTGGTGAGGGTAGAAACAGGACAACTTGGCAGATTAAAGCTGGCTGAGAAGCTGATGCCGGTGACAGGGCTTCAGGTTCTTGGATCAATGAGATCTCTTCCGGAGGAGGAATGACCTGCTGGAAAGGGATGGGTTGCACCTGGACTTGAGGAAGACAATATTCTCAGAGGGGCTTGATGGAGCTGTTGGGGAGGGTTTAAACTAATTTAGAGGGGATTGGGAACTGGAATGAAGGGTTAGGACTGATGATAAAAATGCAAAGATAGTGTACAGTCAGACTGTCAGATAGGGTGGTCAGATGCGAGGACAAAATTGCAGCCAGCAGGGTGAGTATCAGTGCATTAGAGATGCAGAATTAAAAAGGGTAGCAGTTGAGATATAACACTTGTGATACAGTTCACAAAGTGTTATATCTCAATGCATGGAGTATGAGAAATAAGGTGGATGATCTTGTTGCACTATTACAGATTGTCAGGTATGATGTTGTGGCCATCACGGAATCGTGGCTGAAGGATGGTTGTAGTTGGGAGCTGAATGTTCAAGGTTTCACAATGTATCGGTGTTATAGGAAGGTCGGGTGAGGGGGTAGTGTGGCTCTGTTGGTAAATCAGCAGCAAGATGCGACATAGGATTGGAAGATGTTGAATCCTTGTGGGTTGAGGTCAGGAACTGCAAAAGTAAAAATGACACTGACAGCAGTCATATACAGGCCTCCCAACAGTCAGTGGGTTGAGGCCCAAAGATTACAACCGGAAATAGAAAAGGCTGATGAAAAGGACAATGTTTTGATAATCATGGGAGATTTCAACATGCAGGTCAATTGGTAAAATCAGGTTGGTAAAGGATCTCAAGGGAGTGAGTTTGTTGAATGCAATGTGATGGCTTTCTAGAGCAGTTTGTCATTGAGCCTACTCGCGGAACAGCTCTACTGGATTGGGTGTTATGTATTGAACCAGAGGTGAGTAGTTAAAAGAAACCTTAGGAGGCAGTGCTCACAACATGACTGAGATCAACTTGAAATTTGGAAAGGAGACAGTAAAGTCTGACATTGTAGTATTTCAGAGAAGTAAAAGAAATTACAGTGGTCTGAGAGAGGTGTTGGCCAAAGCAAATTGGAAGGAGATGCTGGCAGGGATGAGAGCAGAGCAGAAATGGTGTCAGTTTCTGGGAAAATGAGAAAGGTGAAGGATAGATGTATTCCAAAAATAAATAAATACTCAAATGGCAAAATAGTAAAACCGTTGCTGACAAGGGAAGACAAGTTAATGTAAAGGCAAACGAGAGGGAATACAACTAAACAAAAATTAGTAGGAAGACAAAGGATTGGGAAGCTTTTAAATATCTACAGAAAGGAACTAAAAGAATGATTGGGAGGGGAAAAATAAACAAGAAATTGATTTGAATTGAATTGACTTTATTACTTCCATCCTTCATATACATGAGGATTAAAAATCTTTACGTTAGGTCTCCATCTAAATGTGCAATGCGCAATTTATAGTAGTTTATGATGAATTATATGTATAACAGGCTGGTCAACATAACATAGAAATACAGTTGTGTCCACATGAGTTAATCAATCTGATGGCCTGGTTTAAGAAGCTGTCTCGTAGCCTGTTGCTCCTGGATTTTATGCTGCGGTATCGTATCCCGGATGGTAGCAACTGGTACAGTTTGTGGTTGGGGTGACTCTGGTCTCCAAAGATCCTTCAGGCCATTTTTACACACCTGTCTTTGTAAAACAAGTTAGCAAACAATATCAAATTGTTTTTCAAGTGTTGTAGAAAAATAAAACAGAGATGAGAGTGGATATGGGACAGCTGGAAAATGAGGCCGGATATATAATAACACAGGATAAAGAGATGGCAGATAGACCAAATATTTTGCATCAGTCTTCACCGTGGAAGACACTAGCACTGTGCCCGGTGTTGTAGGGTTCGAGGGAAGAGAAGTGAGTGCAGTTACTGTTACAAGGGAGAAGGTGCTCAAAAAGCTGAAAGACCTAAAGGTACATAAGTCACCCAGACCAGATGATCTGCACCCTAGTGTTCTGAAAGAGGTAGCTGTAGACATTTTGGAGGCATTTGAAATGGTCTTTCAAAAATCACTGGACCCTGGCATGGTGCCAGAGGACTGGAAAATGGCAAATGTCACTTAACTCTTTAAGTAAGGAGGAAGGCAACAGAAAGGAAATTATTGACCAGTTAGCCTCACCCCTGTGGTTGGGAAGAAATTGGATTCAGTTGTTAAGTAGGAGGTTATGGAATACTTGGTGACAGTGGACAAGATAGGACAAGTCAGCATGGCTTCGTTAATGGAATATCCTGCCTGACAAACCTGTTGGGATTCTTTGAGGAGATTACAAGCAGGATCGATAAAGGGGATGTAGTGGATGTTGTATATTTGGAATCTCGGAAGGCCTTTGACAAGGTGCCACATATGAAGGTGGTAACCAGGTTAAGAGGCCAGGGTATTACAGAGAAGTTACAGGCATGGTTAGAACATTGGCTGATTGGTAGGAAACAGCGAATGTGAGTAAAGGGATCCTTTTCTGGTTGGTTGACAGTGACTCGTGTTTCACAGGGGTCAGTGTTAGGACAGCTTCATTTTATGCTGTATATCAAGATTTAGCTGATGGGACAGACCATTCGGCCCATCGAGTCTGCTCCACCATTCAGTCATGGGCTGATCTAATTCTTCCGGTGATCCCCACTCCCCTGCTTTCACCCTATACCCTTTGATGCCCTGGCTAATGAAGAACCTATCTCTCTCTGCCTTAAATTAGACAGCCTCCACAGCCACTTGTGGCAACAAATTCCACAGATTTTCCACACACTGACTAAAGTAGTTTCTCCGCATCTCAGTTCTAAAAGGAAGTCCTTCAATCCTGAATTCATACCCTCTTGTCCTAGAGTAGATGGCTTTGTTTCCAAGTTTGCAGCTGATACAAAGATTGGTGGAGGGGCCGGTAGTGTTGAGGAAACAGTTAGGCTGCAGCAGGACTTGAATGGGGAGAATGGGAAAGAAAGTTGTAAATGATATACGATGTTGGAAAATGCATGGCCATGCACTTTGGTCGTAGAAATAATGTGCAGATTTTTTTTTCAAATGGGGAGAAAACCCAAAAGGCTGAGATGAAAATGGACTTAGCAGTCATTCTGCAGAACACCCTAAAGGTTAACTTGCAGGTAGAGTCAGTGGTGAGGAAGGCAAATCCAATGTTAGCATTCAATTCAAGGGGTTTAGATAGCATTCAATTCAAGAGCAGGGATGTGATGCTGAGGCTTTATAAGGCACTGGTGAAGCCTCACCTTGAGTATTGTGAACAATTTTGGGCTCCTCATCTAAGAAAAGATGTGCTGTCATTGCAGAAGGATGATTCCAGGAATGAAAGGGTTATTATACGAGGAACGTTTGATAGTTCTGTGTCTGTACTCGCTGGAATTTAGAAAGATGAGGCGGGATCTCATTGAAACCTTTCGAATGTTGAAAGTCCTAGACAGAGTAGATGTGGAAAGGATGTTTCCCATGGCGGTGGAGTTTAGGACAAGAGGGCACAGCCTCAAGATGGAGTGGCATCTATTTAAAACAAATATGAACAAATATGAGCCAACGGCTGGTGAATTTGTGGAAATTGTTGTGTGTATTTAAGGCAGAGCTTGATAGGTACTAGATTGGACACAGCATCAAAGGTTACGGGGAGAAGGCCAGGTAGTGGGGCTGAGGAGGAAAAAAAGGATCAGCCATGATTGAATGGCTGAGCAGACTCGATGGGCAAATGGCCTAATTCTGCTCCTATGTCTTATGGTGATCAGACCACTACACTGAAGCATTGTGAGAATGAGCTCGGACACACCAACAAGCATTGACATGGGTCAAGATTTCATCTCGGGAGAAGCGCACACAGCATAACCGGCCTGGCAAAGCTCCCTCACACACATACACAGGAAGGACTGGCAGATTGTAGTCAGAGCCTCAGCAATGTACGTTGTTATTTCCCTCAGTAACCTGGAAACCAATCTCTTCAGAGACAGTAATTTATTCATTTAAACAACTCAATCACGTGTGACACATTGTCAACACACACCAGACATGTGATGACACACTGTAACATACAAATTCTTCAATGTGCACACTCTCCATCAATGTGTATACACACCACACGGATATTTACCACAATCAACACACACGCACACACACACACACACACACACACACACACACACACACACACACACACACACACACACACACACACACACACACATGGATATACTATCAGAGTGTGACACACGTCCACAGAAATAGGCACAAATTCCCATTTAGGATTGAAATCTGCCGTCCTTACCCAGTCTGTCTGTTCTGTGGCACTGAGCTGCCCTCTGACGTGACGTCACATCAACACTTCACAGACAGACTCCGGGGTGAGATTTCTCAGGAGGATGATCTGGGAGGGTTTGACGGATGTTGAACTCACGGCCCACTTCATCAATCTGCAAGACTAAGATGTCTTCTTGAGCATGTCCCATTTGTGTGTGTTTGCCCCACCCCCCATCCCTCTAACCATTTCCCATCTGTGTACCTGCCCAAATTTATTTGAAAATATTTTATTTTTACCTGTTTCTACAGCGTCTGAGGACAAATTCCATTTACCAACCTCCCTCTCTATGAGAATGTTACCCGATAGACCACTCAGAAAAATTTCCGGTCTCACTTTCAATCTGAGGCCTTTGGTTCTGTCCTTCCATTTTTTGGAAAAAGAAACGTTATTTAAGCTCCTTAGAATTATTTACCTCGATAAGGGGTCATACCTGAACATCGTACACTACAGCTGAATAGCCCAAGCTTATCCGCTCTCTGCTTTTAACCCAAGCGCCCAGTCCTGGTAACATCCTCCTGAAGCCTCCTGTCCAGAGTAATGACATCCTCCCCATATTCGAGAACCGGAACTGCAGACAATGCTCCAAGTGTGGTCTATCATCGACATCAAAGGCCTTGTTTATTTCATGTGGACAGTGTGGAATAGGCTGATGAATACACGACTGAAGGTGTTTTTTAGATTGGGACAAGAAGGGCGGCGTGGGAGCTAAATTCTGAAGGAAGGCAGTTTTCTAAAAAAAAACTTTGCGTACAAGAACGGCGAGACTGCGCAGGACAGTGCGGAGAGTTTAAAAAGATATACAGCAGCGGAGTGGGTGGCAGCAGAGTGTAGGGCTTTGGCTCAACGGGCTTAGGCGGTAACGGGAAGAGACAAGAGCGAGGCACCGACTCTTTTCCTCCCCTTGGCAAATCGGCCCGGACGGACGGGGGAACAGCAGGGCACATTAGCTAACGGTTTAAAACGTCCGTGTGCTTGACGAAGTAAGTGGGTGAGTAGACCTATCTTTCTTTGTTTCATTCCTGTAGAATTAGGTAGCATGTCTGCAGGGTTAGTGCTTTGTTCAGGGTGTCAGATGTGGGAATCCTGGGAGACCTCCAGCCTCCCTGATAGCCACATCTGCACCAGGTGAACCGAGATTCAGTTCCTCGGAGACCGTGTTAGGGATCTGGAGCTGCAGCTTGATGACCTACTGCTTATTAGAGAAAATGAAGAGGTGATAGACAGGAGCTACAGGGAGGTAGTCATCCCTAGGCTACAGGGGTCAGAAAACTGGGTGACTGTCAGGAGAGGGAAGGGAAATGCCCGGATAGTGGAGAGCACCCCTGTGGCTGCCCCCCTCAGCAACAAGTATATTGATGACCTGACAGGGGACGGCCACGGTGACCGGGTCTCTGGCACTGAGCCTGGTGCTGTTGTGCAGGAGGGAAGGAGGGAGAAGAGGAATGCGGTAGTCATAGGGGATTCCATAGTCAGGGGAACAGACAGGAGTTTCTGTGAGCCTGATAGAGATACCCACATGGTGTTTTGCCTTCCAGGTGCCAGGGTACGGGATATCTCGGAATGGGTCCAGAATATTCTGAAGGGAGAGGGCGAGCAGCCAGCTGTCTTGGTACATGTTGGTACCAATGACATAGAGCGGAAAGGGGAAGAGGTCCTGAAGAGAGATTTCCAGGAGTTAGGAATGAAGCTGAGAAGCAGGACCTCCAGGGTAATAATCTCAGGATTGCTACCTGTGCCACGTGCTAGCGAGGGCAAGAATAGTAGGATCAGGCAGATGAATGCGTGGCTGAGAGACTGGTGCATGGGGCACGGCTTCAGATTCTTGGATCATTGGGATCTCTTCAGGGGGAAGTATTACCTGTTCAAAAAGGACGGGTTACACCTGAACCCGAAGGGGATCAATATCGTAGCGGGAATGTTTAATAGAGCTGTTAGGGAGGGTTTAAACTAATTTGGCAGGGGGATGGGAAACCGGAATGATAGAGTGGAGGAGGGGGAAAACAGAAATAAATCTATGATAGTGAGCAGTAAAGATGTCACGAACGACAGGCAGGTGATGGGGCAAATTTGCAGCCACTGGGATGAGTTGCAGTGCAATCAAAACAAAAAGTATCAAATACTGGACTTAAGGTGTCATACTTAAATACACACAGCATAAGGAATAAGGTGGATGATCTTGTCGTACAGCTACAGATTGGCAGGTATAATTTTGTGGCCATCACTGAGACGTGGCTAAAGGATGCATGTCTCTGAGAGCTGAACGTCCAAGGATACACGGTGTATTGGAAGGATAGGCAGGTAGGCAGAGGGGGTGGCGTGGCTTTATTGGTAAGAAATGATGTTAAATCATTAGAAAGAGGTGACATGGGATCGGAAGAATCTTTCTGGGCTGAGCTAAGAAATCACAGGGGTAAAAGGACCCTGATGGCAGTTATCTACAGGCCTCCTAACAGCTGCAGTGATGTGGACTACAAATTACAACAGGAAATAGAAAAGGCTTGCCAGAAGGGCAGTGTTATGATAACTGTGGGGGATTTTAACATGCGAGTGGATTGGGAAAATCAGGTCAACACTGGATCTCAAGAGAGAGAATTTGTAGAATGTCTACGAGATGGCTTTTTAGAACAGCTTGTTGTTGAGCCCACGAGGGGATCAGAGGCACTGGATTGGATATTGCGTAATGACCCAGAGGTGATTAGAGAGATTGAGGTGAAGGAACCGTTAGGAGGCAGTGATCGTAACATGATTGAGTTCACTGTGAAATTTGAGAAAGAGAAGCCGAAATCCGATGTGTCGGTATTTCAGTGGAGTAAAGGAAATTACAGTGGCACGAGAGAGGATCTGGCCAAATTTGACTGGAAAGGGACACTAGCAGGAGGATGGCAGAGCAGCAGTGGCTGGAGTTTATGCGAGAAGTGAGTAAGGTGCAAGACAGATATATTCCAAAAAAAGAAGAAATTTTCGAATGGAAAAAGGATGCGACCGTGCCTGACAAGAGAAGTGAAAGCCAAAGTAAAAGCAAAGGAGAGGGCATTCAAGGAAGCAAAAATTAGTGGGAAGACAGAGGATTGGGAAGTTTTTAAAAGCTTACAAAAGGAAACTAAGAAGGCCATTAAGAGCGAAAAGATGAACTATAAAAAGAAGCCAGCAAATAATATCAAAGAAGATACTAAAAGCTTTTTCAAGTACATAAAGAATAAAAAACAGGTGAGAGTGGATATAGGACCGATAGAAAATGATGCTGGAGAAATTGTAATGGGAGATAAGGAGATGGCTGAGGAACTGAACGAGTATTTGCATCAGTCCTCACTGAGGAAGATATCAGCAGTATACCAGACACTCAAGGGTGTCAGGGAAGAGAAGTGTGCGCAGTCACAATTACGACAGAGAAAGTTCTCAGGAAGCTGAATAGTCTAAGGGTAGATAAATCTCCCAGACCAGATGGAATGCACCCTTGTGTTTTGAAGGAAGTAGCTGTGGAGATCACAGAGGCATTAGCAATGATCTTTCAAAAGTCAATAGATTCTGGCATGGTTCGGGGGGAGTGGAAGATTGCAAATGCCACTCTGGTATTTAAGAAGGGGGCAAGGAAGCAAAAAGTGAATGATAGACCTGTTAGCTTGAGAAATGGTTGGGAAGTTTCTGGAATCAATTGTCAAGGATGAGGTTACGGAGTACCTGGAGGCATATGAAAAGATAGGCCAAACTCAGCATGGTTTCCTTGAAGGAAAATCCTGCCTGACAAACCCATTGAAATTTTTTGAGGTAATTACAAGTAGGCTAGACAAGGGAGATGTAGTGGATGTTGTGTATTTAGATTTTCCGAAGGCCTTTGACAAGGTGCCACATATGAGGCTGCTAAACAAGATAAGATCCCATGGAATTACGGGAAAGTTACATACGTCATAGAGCGTTGGCTGATTGGCAGGAAACAGAGAGTGGGAATAAAGGATTCCATTCTGGTTGTCTGCCAGTTACCAGTGGTGTTCCACAGGGGTCCGTGTTGGGGCCACTTCTTCTTACGTTGTATATCGACGATTTGGATTATGGAATAGATGGCTTTGTGGCTAAGTTTGCTGATGATACAAAGATAGGTGGAGGGGACGGTAGTGCTGAGGAAACAGAGAGTCTGCAGAGAGACTTGGATAGATTGGGAGAATGGTCAAAAAAGTGGCAAATGAAATACAATGTTGAAAAATGTATGGTCATGCACTTTGGTAGAAGAAATAAATGGGCAGACTATTATTTAAATGGAGAGAGAATTCAAAGTTCTGAGATGTGATGTTGAGGCTCTATAAGTAACTGGTAAGACCTCATTTGGAATACTGTGTGCAGTTTTGGGATCCTTATTTAAGAAAGGATGTTCTGACATTGGAGAGGGTTCAGAGAAGATTCGCTAGAATGATTCCGGGAATGAGAGGGTTAACATATGAGGAACATTTGACCGCTCTTGAACTGTACTCCGTGGAGTTTAGAAGAATGAAGGGGAACCTCACAGAAACATTTCGAATGTTAAAAGGCATGGACAGAGTGGATGTGGCAAAGTTGTTTCCCATGATGGGGGAGTCTCGTACGAGAGAGCATGACTTAAGGATTGAAGGGCGCCCATTCAGAACAGAGATGCGAAGAAATCTTTTTAGCCAGAGGTTGGTGAATCTGTGAATTTCTTGTGGCAGTGGAAGCCAAGTCATTGGGTGTATTTAAGACAGAGATTGATAGGTATCTGAGTAGCCAGGGCATCAAAGGTCATGGTGAGAAGGTGGGGGAGTGGGACTAAATGGGAGAATGGATCAGCTCATGATAAAATGGCGGAGCAGATTCGAAGGGCCGAATGGCCGGCTTCTGCTGCTTTGTCTTCTGGTCTTATTTGAATGCACCAGTATACGGAATAAGGATCTCGTAGCACAGGTAGAGTTTGACAGGTACAAACTTAGGCAGGTACGACTTTGGTTGAAGGAATAAAGACATAGACAATTCTGTAAACAGGGGGAAAATTCAACAGGATTCCCTGAAGGTTAACTTGCAGTTTGTGTCAGTGGTAAGATTGGCAAACTCAATGTGTGCTTTCATTTCGAGAGGATTAGAGTACAAGAGCAAGGATGTAATTCTGAGGTTTTAATAAGGCATTGGTCAGACCACACTTGGAGTATTGTGAGCAGTTTTGGTCCCTTCTATCGCAAAACATGTACTGGCATTGGAGGGGGTCCAGAAAATTCACAAGAATGATTCCGGGAATGAAATAGTTAACATATGAGGAGTGTTTGATGGTTCTGGGCCTGTACTCACCGGGGTTCAGAAGAATGGCTGATTTATTATCCCCCTCAACCCTATTCTCTCGCCTCCTCCCCATAACTTTTGAGACTCTGACTAATCAAGAAGTTTACTTATTAACTTCTGCTTTAAAAATCAAACAGGAGAAAATCTGCAGATGCTGGTAATCCAGGATACACAGGTCCTGATGAAGGGTCTCGCCAGATCTCTCTGACTCCTGTCGGGAGAGAGTTGATGTTGGGAGGATGTGGGTGGGTTCAGAACGGTAAGCACAGCCTCCGACTATAGGGATGTCCATTTAGGAGAGAGATGGGGAGGAATTCCTTTATCTTTTATAGTGAATCTGCCACAGGCAGCTGTGGAGGCCAAATAATTGAGTCTATTTAAGCAGAGTAACAGACACAAATTGGGGGAACAGCAGGCCGGGAAGTTTATATGGAAAAGAGTAAACAGTCCATGGTTCAGACTGAAAGACTTCATCAAGACCTGTGTTGCTTCAGGGTCCCTGCAACTTCATCCCCTGTCCTAATGAGGGGCTACGGGGCATGGGGTTGTGGGAAAGGGGACAAAGGGATCCTTATCTGCCATCTTTGCCCCCTCCAGCTTCACATTACGTCTACACACACAGTTCACCCACAGGCTTTGCACCCCTCCCCCTCCTGGTTCAATCTGCCATTCAACTCTCCCCTACTGGTTGCCATTATCACCTCCTTTACTGTCTCAAACCATCACACTCCCCCACTTCACAGTCACAAATGAATGTGAACATTGTATGACGGGCCTGTTCCTGTGCTGTACTGCTCTATGTTCTCTGTTCCCAGTTTCGAAGAATGAGAGGAGATCTCATGGAAACACAAAATTCTTTCAGGGGTCAACAGGCAGGAGTGAGGGAGGATGTTTCCCCTGTCCAGCGGAAAACCCTTGGGGAGACATTAGTTGTCCATCCGCTTTTGTCGAGTCAGAGGTTCGTGTCGGCCACCCGACCGCGCCTCAGGCCCAGCGTCCTTTCCCTCGGTCCCGGGGCCCGGCTGTCCGAGTCTCCACCCGATCCCCGGGGCCGCGCCGCCCGAGTCTCTCCCCCCCCCCCCCAACGATCCCCGGGGCCGCGCTGCGCGAGTCTCCCCCCCGATCCCCGGGGACGCGCTGCGCGAGTCTCCCCCACGATCCCCGGGGCCGCGCCGCCCGTGTCTCCCCCCAATCCCCAGGGCCGCGCAGCCCGAGTCTCCCCCCCCCCCCCGATCCCCGGGGCCGCGCTGCCCGAGTCTCCCCCACGATCTCCGGGGCCGCGCTGCGCGAGTCTCCCCCCAATCCCCAGGGCCGCGCAGCCCGATTCTCCCCCCCCCCCAACGATCCCCGGGGCCGCGCCGCACGAGTCTCCCCCCCGATCCCCGGGGCCCAACCGCCCGAGTCTCCCCCCCAATCCCCGGGGCCGCGCTGCCCGAGTCTCCCCCCGATCCCCGGGGACTCTCTAATTCTCTGCTTCTCCCCCCAGTCTCTGTCACCCTGGATGTGGAAACGGCGAATCCGTGGCTCCAGGTGTCTGAGGATCGGAAGAGTGTGAAATGGACCCCGACCTGGAGGAATCTCCCTGACACCGGGAAGAGATTCACATACTGGGCTTGTATGCTGGGATCGGAGGGATTCACATCGGGGAGACATTACTGGGAGGTGGAGGTGATGGGGAATCGGGACTGGTGTCTGGGAGTCGCCGCAGAGTCTGTGAAGAGGAAGAGACGGGTCAGTCTGAGTCCGGAGACCGGATTCTGGGTCATCAGGCGGGATGGTGACGTGTTACATCGGGATTGTGACGTGTTCCGTGTTCTCACCTCCCCCGAGTCCCGTCTCCCTGCCGGTCCCATCCCCGGGAGGGTGGGAGTTTATCTCAGTTACGAGTCTGGGACAGTTTCATTTTACAACGCGGAGACCAAGTCCCATCTCCACACCTTCACTGGGAATAAATTCACGGGGAAACTTTACCCTTTCTTCGCGACCGGGGATGGAAACCAGTGGCTGAGAATCTGCTCCGGTTCCGCTCCGGGTCTGTAAACGGGTCGGGTCCCGGGACCGGCATCAGGAGTAAAGTCCCTGTAAATATAAATGTGCGGAGAGTGCAGCTAAATACGTGGCTAAGGAGATGGCGCAGGGGGGAGGGCTTCATGTTTCTGGACAATTGGGCTTTGTTCCCGGGAAGGTGGGGCCTGTTCCGACGGGACGGTTTGCCCCTGAACTGGGGGGGGGACTAACATTCTTGCGGGTAAATTTGCCAGTGCTGCTCCGGGGGGGGGGGGGTTAAACTAGATTTGCAGAAGGAGGGGAGCCAGAGTGTTAGAGCAGTTAGTGAGGTGGAGGAGGATAAGGAACATGAGAGGGCTGCATGATAGACAGAAATGAAAAAGAAGCTTTATGCATGATATAAATATTCCCAGGTGCATCTATTTCAATGCACGGAGTATTGTAGGTAAAATAGATGAGTTTAGGGCATGGGTTGACACGTGGGATTACGACATTAGATAGATAGATAGATAGATAGATAGATAGATAGATAGATAGATACTTTATTCATCCCCATGGGGAAATTCAACATTTTTTTCCAATGTCCCATACACTTGTTGTAGCAAAACTAATTACATACAATACTTAACTCAGTAAAAATATGATATGCATCTAAATCACTCTCTCAAAAAGCATTAATAATAGCTTTTAAAACGTTCTTAAGTACTGGCGGTTGAATTGTAAAGCCTAATGGCATTGGGGAGTATTGACCTCTTCATCCTGTCTGAGGAGCATTGCATCGATAGTAACCTGTTGCTGAAACTGCTTCTCTGTCTCTGGATGGTGCTACGTAGAGGATGTTCAGGGTTTTCCATAATTAACCGTAGCCTACCCAGCGCCCTTCGCTCAGCTACCGATGTTAAACTCTCCAGTACTTTGCCCACGACAGAGCCCGCCTTCCTTACCAGCTTATTAAGACGTGAGGCGTCCCTCTTCTTAATGCTTCCTCCCCAACACGCCACCACAAAGAAGAGGGCGCTCTCCACAACTGACCTAAAGAACATCTTCAGCATTTCACTACAGACATTGAATGACGCCAACCTTCTAAGGAAGTACAGTCGACTCTGTGCCTTCCTGCACAAGGCATCTGTGTTGGCAGTCCAGGCTAGCTTCTCGTCTATCTGTACTCCCAGATACTTGTAGGTCTTAACCTGCTCCACACATTCTCCATTAATGATCACTGGCTCCATATGAGGCCTAGATCTCCTAAAGTCCACCACCATCTCCTTGGTCTTGGTGATATTGAGACGCAGGTAGTTTGAGTTGCACCATATCACAAAGTCCTGTATCAGTTTCCTATTCTCCGCCTCCTGTCCATTCCTGACACACCACACTATGGCCGTGTCATCAGCGAACTTCTGCACATGGCAGGACTCCGAGTTATATTGGAAGTCTGATGTGTACAGGGTGAACAGGACCGGAGAGAGTACGGTTCCCTGCGGCGCTCCTGTGCTGCTGACCACCGTGTCAGACCTACAGTCTCCCAACCGCACATACTGAGGTCTATCTGTCAAGTAGTCCACTATCCAATCCACCATGTGAGAGTCTACTCCCATCTCCGTTAGTTTGTGCCTTAAGATCTTGGGCTGGATGGTGTTAAAGGCACTAGAGAAGTCAAGGAATGTAATCCTCACAGCACCACTGACCCCATCTAGGTGAGAGAGTGATTTGTGCAGCAAATACGTGATAGCATCCTCCACTCCCACCTTCTCCTTATACGCAAACTGAAGAGGATCCCGGGCGTGCCTGGTTTGTGGCCTCAGATTCTGTATTATCAGCCGCTCCATGGTCTTCATCACGTGCGACGTCAAGGCAACAGGTCTGAAGTCATTCAACTCCGTTCGTTGTGGTTTCTTCGGTACCGGGACAATACAGGATGTTTTCCACTGTCTGGGTACTCTTCTCTGCTCCAGGCTCATGTTGAAGATGCGCTGTAGTGGTTCTCCCAGCTCAGTCGCACAGGCCCTCAGTAATCGTGGGGAAACTCCATCCGGTCCAGCCGCCTTGCTGGTACAGATCTTCCTCAGTTGACCTTCCACCTGTGCAGCCGTAATCCTGGGCGTGGGCAAGGTCTCCTGTGAGTGGCTATTTTCCTGTGAGGGAAGTAAGCCTGGTGAGGTGAGGATGAGATTGTGCTGTCGAACCTATTGAAGAAGATTACTGCTATCAGTGAGACTTGGTGGCAGAAGGGGCAGAACTGGCAGCTTAATGTTCCGGTAAAATTGGAGAAGGGCCAATTTTGTGGAAATGAAAAAGGATCTCGGAAGAGTGGATTGGGATAATTTTTTTTCTGGCAAGGATGTGTTCAGTAAGTTCAAAGGTGAAATTTTGAGAGTGCAGAGTTTGCACGTTCCTGCCAGGATTAAAGACAAAGACATTAAAGATTAAAGGCATAGGGAACCTTGGTTTTCAAGGGATATTGGCGATCTGGTTAAGAAAAAGGGAGAAGTGTATAGCAGGTATAGGCAACAAAGAATAAATGAAGTACTTGAATGGTATTGAAAATGTAAGAAAATACTAAAGAAGGAAATCAGGAAGGCAAAAAGACATGAGGTTGCTTTGGCAGATAATGTGAATGCAAATCCAAAGGATTTCTACAAATATATTGAGAGTAAATGGATAGTAAGGGACAGAATTGTTCCCTAGAAGATCAGAGTGTGGAGCCTCACGAGATGGGGGAGATCTTAAAACAGTTTTTTTTTGCATCAGTATTTACTCAGCAAACTGGCATAGTGTATATGGAAGGAAGGGAAACAAGCAGTAGTGTTATGGAACATTTGTATATTAAAGAGGAGGAGGTGCTTGCTGCCTTACAGCGCATAAAGGTAGATAAATCCCCCGGGCCTGACTTGATATTTTCTCGGACCTTGAGAGAGACTAGTGTAGAAATTGCAGGGGCCCTGACAGAAATATTTAAAATGTCCTCAGCCACGGGTGCAGTGCCGGAGGATTGGAGGGTAGTTCATGTTATTCCATTGTTTAAAAAAGACTCCAATAGTAAACCAGGTAATTACAACCCATGAGCCTGACATCAGTAGTAGGTAAATTATTGGAAGGTGTTCAGAGAGATCGGATATACAAGTATTTTGACAGCCAAAGGCTGGTTAAGGATAGTCAGTATGGCGTTGTGCATGGTAGATCGTGTTTAATGAATTTTGTAGAGTTTTTCGAGGAGATGACCAAGAAAGTAGATGAAGGAAAGGCTGTGGATGTTGTCTACATGATGTTTAGTAAGGTCTTTGACAAGGTCAAACATGGGAGGTTAGTTCAGATGGTTCAGACACTAGGTATCCATAGAGAGGTTGGAAACTGGAATCGAAATTGGCTGTGTGGGAGAAGACAGAGAGTGGTAGTGGATGATTGCTTCTCAGACTGGAGGCCTGTGACTAGTGGTGTGCCTCAGGGATCTGTCCTGGGACCATTGTTATTTGCTGTCTATATCACTAATATAGATGTGGTCAATTGGATCAGCAATTTTGCTGATGACACCAAGATTGGAGGCGTTGTGGACAGCGAGGAAGGCTTTCAAAGCTTGCTGAGGGATCTGGACCAACTGGCAAAATGGGCCAGAGAATGGCAGATGGAATTTAATGCAGACAAGCGTGAGGTGTTGCATTTTGGAAGGACAAACCAAGGTAGCACATACACAGTAAATGGTAGGGCACTGAGGAGTGCGGAGAAACAAAGGGATCTGGGAGTTCAGGTACATAATTCCCAGAAAGTGGCGTCACAGGTAGATAGGGTTGTGAAGAAGGCCTTTGGCATTCTGGCATTCATAAATCAAAGTACTGAGTACAGGAGTTGGGATGTTATTGTGAGGTTGTATAAGGCATTGGTGAGGACAAATTTGGAGTATTATTTGCAGTTCTGGTCACCTAACTATAGGAAGGATATCAGTAAGATTCAAAGATTGCAGAGAAGATTTACTAGGATGTTGTCAGGTCTTCAGGAGTTGAGTTACAGGGAAAGATTGAACAGGTTAGGACTTTATTCCTTGGAGCATAGAAGACTGAGGGGGGATTTGATAGAGGTTTACAAAATTATGTGGGGTATAGACAGTAAATGCGAGTAGGTTCTTTCCACTTAGATTAGGAAACATAAAAACGGGAGGACGTGGCTTTCGGGTGAAAGGGGAAAGCTTTAGGGGGAACATTAGGAGGAACTTCTTCACTCAGAGAGGGGTGGGAGTGTGGAACGAGCTGCCATCTGACTTGGTAAATGCAGGCTCACTCTTACGTTTTCAGAATAAATTGGATAGATACATGGATGGGAGAGGTCTGGAGGGTTACGGACTGGGTGCAGGTCAATGGGACGAGTGGAATAAAGTTTCCACACAGACTAGAAGCGCCAAATGGCCTGTTTTCTATGCTGTAGTGTTCTATGGTTCTATGGAGTGAAATAAACACGACATAAGAATTGTCGATCGATTAATTTTAACTCGTTCACCGCATCTGTCAACCGAACAGAAACACCGGGGATTCAGCAGCAGTTGCGGGCGGCGGGTCCTGAGCTCCCCCAGGTCCTAAAGTCCACCCGTAATGAGACAGGTTAAATGGGACAAGTGGGGGCGGTGCTGACCGGAAAAGACAGTGAAGATTGTTCATTAAGTTCATCTGCCATTTCTCTGTCCCCCATTACTACTTCACCAGCATCATTTTCCAGTGGTCCAGTACCAACTCTCATCTCCCTTTCACTCTTCATGTAACTGAAAACTAAACTTTTAGTATCCTGATTTATATTATTGGCCAATTTGCCCTCATATTTCGTATGTACCATTCTTATGGCTTTTTTCGTTGCCTTTTGTTGGATTTTAAGAGCATCCCAATAATCCATCATCCCACTCACCTTTGCTACCTTATATGTCATTTCCTTAGGTTTAACACAATTATTACATGCCTTTTCCAGCTCAAACTATGAATTAATTTAAAGTCAGTCCCATAATTTAATAAAGTTTTTATCTGAAAACTATCTACCCACGCAAAGATTGAACTGAAGACTGCAGTTGATGTTTCTTCAGCCTTATACGCTTCACATTGAAATAGTACGTGTTTCGACAGTTTCATAATGACAAAATGAGCGAGGTCCTCAATGAATACTTCTCTTCAGTATTCACCAATGAGAGGGAACTTGATGACGGTGAGGACAATATGAGTGAGGTTGATGTTCTGGAGCATGTTGATATTAAGGGAGAGGAGGTGTTGGAGTTGTTAAAATAAATTAGGACGGATAAGTCCCTGGGGCCTGACGGAATATTCCCCAGGCTGCTCCACGAGGCGAGGGAAGAGATTGCTGAACCTCTGGCTATGATTTTTATGTCCTCGTTGTCCACGGGAATGGTACCGGTGGATTGGAGGGAGGCAAATGTTGTCCCCTTGTTCAAAAAAGGTAGTAGGGATAGTCCAGGTAATTACAGACCAGTGAGCCTTACGTCTGTTGTGGGAAAGCTGTTGGAAAAGATTCTTAGAGATAGGCTCTGTGGGCATTTAGAGAATCATGGTCTGATCAGGGACAGTCAGCATGGCTTTGTGAATGGCAGATCGTGTCTAACAAGCCTGATAAGAGTTCTTTGAGGAGGTGACCAGGCATATAGATGAGGGTAGTGCAGTGGATGTGATCTACATGGATTTTAGTAAGGCATTTGACAAGGTTCCACATGGTAGGCTTATTCAGAAAGTCAGAATGCATGGGATCCAGGGAAGTTTGGCCAGGTGGATTGAGAATTGGCTTGCCTGTAGAAGGCAGAGGGTCATGGTGGAGGGAGTACATTCAGATTGGAGGGTTGTGACTAGTGGTGTCCCACAAGGAGCTGTGCTGGGACCTCTACTTTTCGTGATTTTTGTTAACGACCTGGATGTAGGGGTAGAAGGATGGGTTGGCAAGTTTGCAGACGACACAAAGGTTGGTGGTGTTGTAGACAGTGTAGAGGATTGTCGAAGGTTGCAGAGAGACATTGATAGGATGCAGAAGTGGGCTGAGAAGTGGCAGAAGGAGTTCAACCTGGAGAAATGTGAGGTGGTACACTTTGGAAGGACAAATTCCAAGGCAGAGTACAAAGTAAATGTCAGGATACTTGGTAGTGTGGAGGAGCAGAGAGATCTGGGGGTACATGTCCACAGATCCCTGAAAGTTGCCTCACAGGTAGATAGGGTAGTTAAGAAAGCTTATGGGGTGTTAGCTTTCATAAGTCGAGGGATAGAGTTTAACAGACGCGATGTAGTGAGGCAGCTCTCTTAAACTCTGGTTAGGCCACACTTGGAGTACTGTGTCCAGTTCTGGTTGCCTCAGTATAGGAAGGATGTGGAAGCATTGGAAAGGGTACAGAGGAGATTTACCAGGATGCTGCCTGGTTTAGAGAGTATGGATTATGATCAGAGATTAAGGGAGCTAGGGCTTTACTCTTTGGAGAGAAGGAGGATGAAAGGAGACATGATAGAGGTGTACAAGATATTAAGAGGAATAGATAGAGTGGACAGCCAGCGCCTCTTCCCCAGGGCACCGCTGCTCAGTACAAGAGGACATGGATTTAAGGTAAGGGGAGGGAAGTTCAAGGGGGATATTAGAGGAAGGTCTTTCGCTCAGAGCGTGGTTGGTGCGTGGAATGCACTGCCCGAGTCAGAGGCAGATACACTAGTGAAATTTAAGAGGCTACTAGACAAGTATATGGAGGAATTTAAGGTGGGGCGTTATATAGGAGGCAGGGTTTGAGGGTCAGCACAACATTGTGGGCTGAGGGGCCTGTAATGTGCTGTACTATTCTATGTTCTATTTTCAGTCTTGGGAAAAAGCCTCTATCCCTCATCATCTTATTCACCTTTCTGAATTGACAGAGAATTGATCGCAGTGGGATATCATTCTCCTTCTCTCAGTGTGGGAAGGGATTCACTCACAGCCTACCCACAGACTGGCCAGTGAGTTCACAGTGGGGAGAGGCCATTCACCTGCTCTGTGTGAGGGAGGGGAACTACTCAGTCATCCAGCCTGAAGATACATCAGCAAGTTCACACCACAGTGAGATGCTCCCCCTGTTCTGCAAACGGGAAGCTATTCATTCTGTCGTTGATGCTGACGATACTGTACATGGGGTCCCGGTGAGAGCGGACAAGGAACACTGTGCACAGGTCTGATCTCCCTCCCTGAGTCCGCCTTCGGGATGCAGGGAATGAAGAGAAGATTTCCCACATTGACTGATTGGGTGGGGGTGGCTGTGTCCTCGGAGATATTACACAGGCTGGGACTGTCTCAAAATTAGAGAAATAAGAGGTGGTCTGACTGAGACAGTCTCACAGGAATTTCATCACCCAGAGTGCAGTGAATTTTTGCAATTTTCTCCACAAGGTTTCTAAGTTCAAAAGGCAAATTTAGGGCCACAGTGGTGACGGAAACACTGCGGGAAAGTGGCGCTGAATGAAGGGCAGAGAAGGCACAAGGGGCCGAATGGCCACACCGATCATGTTTATTTCCTAAAGCACAAGTTTACCTGTGCAATCTTTCCCTTTGGCCTTCAGCCTGTCAGATTGCACAGAGATGCGGTGAGAGTTCCGGAGATCCTTCGGCAGCCACTGCAGGGCATCTCCCGTCTCCGAGCAACAGGGGACGGGTCTGGGAGGCAGCTTCGGACAACCTGCTCCGATCCACGCCGGGGAAAGACCAGGCACCCTCCGTGTTGCTGAAACATCTCACGGAATCTCACCCAGTCTCCTCACCTCTGCCACCTGAAGGAATTAAGACCCGGGCCGGTGTTGCAGACTTTACCCGAAGTGCCGCTCCCGATCTCCTACTTCTCACCGGGTCCAGTCGCTTCCGGTTCCATTCTGAGCGCTCGGCGTCCCGCCCACTGACACGCTCCGCCAATGAGAGCATGTTTGTTCCAGCGCTGTTCTCTGATTGGCTGTGAGTCTGTCTGAGGTCGGGCTGCTGCCGGGAGCTGAAGATGTCAGTCACAGTTCGTTCTCAGAATCAAAGCAAGTTCCCCGAGGCTCAAAGTTCAAAGTAAATTTTATTATCGGAGTACAAATAAATCACCGCATACAGCACCGAGATTCATTTTCCTGCGCACATACTAAAAAGAATTCTGTAGTATAACAGCGTCATGACAGATCAGCCAGAGTGCTGAAGGTAACAAACTGTGCAAATGCAAATATGGAGAAACAGGATAAATAACAAGAACATGAAATAACCGCAGCGGCTGCTGATGGATCTCCGGAGCTCTCACCGCTCCCCTGTGCAATCCGACAGGCTGAAGGCCAAGGGAGAACAAGGTGCAAAGGTCAACTCGTGATTTAGAAAATAAGCAGCAGGAGCTGACGTGGCCATTCGGCCCCTCACTGATTCTGTTAATCACTCAATCACTATTTTCCTGCCGAGCCCCCAAATATGACCTCGGGTTTTGAGTCTGTGGAGCTTGGC
This sequence comes from Hemitrygon akajei, assembly GCF_048418815.1. Taxonomy (NCBI): domain Eukaryota; kingdom Metazoa; phylum Chordata; class Chondrichthyes; order Myliobatiformes; family Dasyatidae; genus Hemitrygon; species Hemitrygon akajei. The sequence goes on from NW_027331924.1 coordinate 2,567,505, forward strand.
TACACACTCCAGCCGGAGGAATCATCATTCCTGGCCCAGCCCTGCGAGACTGTGTCTGTCTCTTATTTCTGTCATTCGGAGACAGGCCCAGTGTGATCATTCATTGTGGGAGCATCTCAGTGCACCACTGCATCTGTCTCCTCACTGCACATTATCCTCCACATCCCCACTCACATGGTATGAACTAATTTAATAATCGTTTGAAATATTTACTGAACAATCATGTCACCCCCCAGCCTGACTCTCTTTATACCTGGAGAAAAGTAAAAATGAGCTGCTGGTGTTACACAGCTCGTCAGGCAGCGTCTGTGGAGGGAAATGGAAAATTGACATTTCGGGTTGAGACAGTCCAGATGTAGGATCTCGACCCGGAAAGTCGATTGTACATTTCTCTCCGCAGTTGCTGCCCGACCCACTCAGTTACTCTGGCCTCATGTTTCTTACTCGAGATTCCAGCATCTGCAGTCTCTTTTCAGAACTTGTCCCTTTCAGTCCGGCCTCAGACTGAACCAGGCTCTTCTCTCCATCTTCATTTCTGTTCTGCTTCTTCTTTAGCCCATCACGCCGATCGGGACACAGGCGGCCAACAGCAGCTCTCTGAGCGTTGATCGGCCCTGTGGCCTCTGCTTTCACCACACGACTTCAATCGTCTTCCAGGGGATTCCCTTCTGATCCCAGGAATGAGGCCTGTGGAGATTCAGTTGACGTTTCTGTCACACTGGGTTTTTACACGATGTGTTTGCTAGCCCCATCCCCAACACTCCTCCTTTCATAGCCGGGCTTAGGCAGTCCATGGCGGTTTTCATTCTGTTCTGACCTGCTTAATCTGTTTCTGATCCCTCATTGATATAGATACCACAATTCCTTCCCACAGAGTGCAACATAATGTTCATTCCCTGAGTCTGCAGCGCGCGTAGTGGACAATCGCGGTACTGCAGGGAATCAGCAGCTCCCGGAAAGTGAAAGCATTCTGAATCAGGAAGTGCCGGGAGTTGACATGGCTTCGAAAGGACCGGCCGAGAGTTGGACCGAGGAGGTAATTTGTCCCGTTTGCCTGGATTTCTTCACCGATCCGGTTATACTGGAGTGTGGACACAACTTCTGTCGCTCTTGTATCACACGGTATTGGGAAAAGGAGGAGAGAAACTCCTGCCCAGAATGTAGAGTGGTGTTTGCTGACTGCACCCTCAGGGCCAGTTGGGCCTTAGCAAATCTGGCTGAAAAAGCTCGAAATCTAAACCTGAATCTGAAAGGGAAGGAAAGTAAACGTCACTGCGAGGAACATGAGGAAGAACTGAAGCTGTTTTGTGAAACGGACAAGACACTGATCTGTCTGATCTGTAGAGATGCGCAGGAACACAGGGAGCACCGCTTCAAGCCGATTAAAGAAGCTGTTAAAATCTACAAGGTAATCTAACATTAATTTGATACTTAACCCATCTTTTCTTGTCGTACATAATATCACATGAGCCTCCAAAACAAACACATCACTCTCTGCAACTTCCGCCATTTCCAACGGGATTCTAGCATCTCTCCGTCCCACAGCCCACCTCCGCACCCCGAACTCTCTGCTCTCCATACGGATCGCGCTCCACGTACTGTATCGCCCTGATCCACTCGCTCCTCCCCACTGATCTCCCTCATGGCACTCTACACCTGCAAGCGGGACAAGTGCTACACCTGATTCCTAACCTCCTCCCTTCTCACCATTCAGAGCCGCAAACAGCCCAGTTCCTCCCGTTTCTTCCATGGTCGATTGTCCTCTCGTACTAGATTCCTTCTTCTCCAGCCCTTTACATCTTCCACCTGTCCCCTCTCAGCTTCTCACTTCATCACCCTCCCCCACGTTCCCCCTCACATTGTCTCACCCGTCACCTGTCAGCTGGTTCTCATCCCCAACCTTTTTATTCTGGCTGCTGTCCCATTCCTTCCCAGTCCAAATGAAGGGTCTCATCCCGAAACACCGACTGTTTATTTCCCCTGAATAGATGCTGCCTGACTCACTGAGTTCCTCTGGCATTTTGTGTGATAATCGGGTTTGATCACCTGTTTCTTTTGATGCATCTTTGTTTCTATTTCCTTCGCTCTCTGACTTCCAGGATCAGATAAAATCTTCCTTAAACTCTCTCACAAAAAAGAAATCAGACTTCCAGAAAAAGGAGCAGCAACAGAAAGAGAAGATTTCTGGAGTTCGGGTGAGGCTTCCTGAGCAGAATTTCTGATATTACAGTCGAGTTTTGCTCCCTTTAATGCAGAATAGACGAGTATCGCAGCTCCAGTGACCAGCGTTCGATCCTGACTCATCCCAAGGGCATGCCGGATGAATGGCTAATTACCGTTAACCCTGTAAAGGTGGGGAGGGTGTATGTGAATCAGGTGGGAGTAAATGGGTCAATGGGGAGAATAGATTTCAGGAAAACGTCAGTGAATGGGGTTGATGGGAATGTTTCAGAGCTAGCATGGACATTAATAGACCAAATGGTCTCCTTAATGTCATCAGGAAATACACACAGCAATACAGTAAATTAATCTTCACTTTCATTTGACAGAAACAGTCACCCAGCATTCAGACCTACATCACATCCCAGTTTGCTGAACTGCGCCAGATTATCACTGAGAAAGAGCAGAGCTTACTCAGGGATCTCAAAGAAGAAGAGAAGAGGATTCTCGACACAATGGAGAAAAATCTTCTAGCTCTCCAAGAGAATATAAGGATTATTCAGGAGGAAATCACTAAGTTAAAGGAACAGATGGATCAAAAAGACGGTGTGATATTTCTCAAGGTGAGGGATTATATTTCAATTTGTTCCTGTCAAAGGGCACTAAATGAACAGTGGTATATTTGAAATAAACACAGCACAGCGGCCAATTCTAACAAATCAATTGCCGCTGCTGGTGATCTCACACAGATTGTTCGACCTGCATGACGCACACGTCAATCACACGAATAATCTCCTTCCAAAATGTCGAAGATTTGTATTCGATCCTTTATCTGCAACAGACAATCATGAAGCAATGAAACTTCAGCGTAATTAATCGCAAATTAATCAGCAACAAAGCGGTTAACAAACGATATGATATCCATCCGTTCTCAGCTCAAAACTGCCCAGAACAAAGCATGGATATGTAACTTATTCCCTTCACTATTACCACACCCCACACACGTGACTAGTTACAATAACAATCACGTAACACAGAACACAATGCAGACTGGGCAATCAAAGACAGAAAACAGATGCGTCACTCCTGGACACAGCATTTACAAATGGCAGTAAACTGTTTCTCACCAGACAATTGATCCTCCACACTGCCAAGAGTCTTACCATTAATACCATATTCTGCCATCATATTTGACCTACCAAGTGAACCACCTCACACTTACCTGGGTTGAACTCCAAACTGCCACTTCTCAGCCCAGTTTTCATCCTATCGATCTCCCACCGTAAACTCTTGACAGCCCTCCACACTATCCACAACATCCCCAGCATTTGTGTCATCAGCAAATTTACTAACGCATCCCTCCATTTCCTCATCCAGGGCATTTATAATAATCACAAAGAGAAGGGGTCCCACAACAGAGCCCTGAGGCACACCACTGGTCACCAACCTCCATGCAGAATATGACCTGTCTACAGCCACACTTTGTCTTCTGTGGGCAAGCCAATTCTGGTTGAATAAATCAATGTCCCCTTGGATCCCTTGCTGAAATCCATATACTCTACATCTACTGTTCTACGTTCATCAATGTGTTTTGTCACATCCTCAAAAAATTCAATCAGGGTCATAAGGAACGACCTGCCTTTGACAAAGCAATGCTGACTATACCTGATCATATTATGCCTCTCCAAATGTTCATAAATCCTGACTCTCAGAATCTTCTCCATCACTTACCAACCACTGAAGTAACACTCACTGGTCTATAATTTTCTGGGCTATCTCTCCTCCCTTTCTTGAATAAGGGAATGACATCTGCATTCCTCCAATCCTCTGGAACCTCTCCTGTCCCCATTGATGATGCAAAGATCATAGGCAGAGGCTCAGCAATCTCCTCCCACACTGGCCTGGGGTACATCTCGTCCGGTCTCCATCAGAAACAATCTCCTCCCACAGTGGCCTGGGGTACATCTCGTCCGGTCTCCATCAGAAACAATCTCCTCCCACAGTGGCCTGGGGTACATCTCGTCCGGTCTCCATCAGAAACAATCTCCTCCCACAGTGGCCTGGGGTACATCTCGTCCGGTCTCCATCAGCAACAATCTCCTCCCACAGTGGCCTGGGGTACATCTCGTCCGGTCTCCATCTGAAACAATCTCCCACAGTGGCCTGGAGTATATCTCGTCCGGTCTCCATCAGAAACAATCTCCTCCCACAGTGGCCTGGGGTACATCTCGTCCGGTCTCCATCAGAAACAATCTCCTCCCACAGTGGCCTGGGATACAACTCGTCCGGTCTCCATCAGAAACAGGCCATTCGGTCCATCATCTTCTATCAATTTCCCTGCTTCAAAATTCTCCTCCCACATACTCACCACACCCAGCAACACAGCACCGAACTCGATGGTCGCTCACGTGTTTATCCAGTTTCCCCATTACATTCAATCTCTGCTGTTCCGCTTCAACCACTCCTGTGGCAGCGAGTTCCACTTCACTAAATTTCTTATGGGATTTATTAAAATCAATCTGGAATTTCACCCCCCACCTCTCACAATTAAATCCATCACTGATCTTAAATTCCTCCATCCTGTCACCCTGATATCATATCCAGATGAAAATGGACAACCTGTCCTGTCTTCCCTGTAAGTTTCATCCTCTTAGTAATGGTCTGACATTCAGAAACTTTCCCTGTAATTTAACCCACGGTTCTCTATTGTCCATGTGTGTGAGTGACTGTGGGAGTGGCAATTTTCAACACCTTGTAATGATTTGGATGAAATTCCGGATGTGGACAGTAAGTCCAAGTCTAATCAGATTTATGTTTGATTTATTTCAGGAGGAAGCTCATTGGAACAGGAGGTAGGACATACTCTTTAGTGAAAATCTGTATAGTTCAAAATTGCAGTTTATAACCAGCAGTTTAATATTTACAGAATCAGTGATGATGTCCAGGAATTGTCAGTGACAGATGAGGCCCTACCGGTTGAAAAATTCGATCACCTCTATTTGTTGAACACAGTGCTGAGAGAAACACTTGATGCCATTAACCGAGGTAAAACTTACAAAGATTCATTTCTCCCTGTTCAGTTGCGTTCTAATTTGAAGCAAGGATTGTCTATAATTATACAAGGAGAACCTATATTTATAATTATAATTAAGGGGAACTGAAGTTTATTCCACATCAACCCCACCGACTGGGAGACATCACTGTCACATGGGCAGCTGGAGATGTCAGACCCCTGAACACACCAGCACAGGGCCACAATACAACCAATACACGTGACTGGCAGATGAACCACTGTGTCCCGATCCCAGGAACACTGCACTAACACGCCAGGACATGAGTTTGGATCCACCAGAGGAACTGGGAATTTAATACTGACTTGGTGATATTTTAGGGAATAAAAGCAGGTATCAGTGTGGTGACAGGGATTGTCAGGAAAATACACAAGTCCTTCGAGCGCTGTGAGTGCAGACTCTGACTGACACAGGTCTTCACCCCACCCCCTCCTGAATGTGTGGCTGAGAAGCTGGTGCAGGGGGCAGAGCTTCAGATTCTTGGATCATTGGGATCTCTTCTGGGGGAAGTATGACCTGTTCAAAAGTGACAGGTTGCACCTGAACCCGAGGGGGAACAATATTCTCTGAGAGAGGTTCGATAGAGCTGTTAGGGAGGGTTTCAACTAATTTGGCAGAGGGGTGGGAATGAGAGTGAAGGGACTCTGGATAGGACTGATGATAAAAATGCAAAGATAGCGTGCAGTCAGACTGTCAGATAGGGCGGACAGATGCGAGGAGAAAATTGCAGCCAGCAGGGTGAGTATCAGTGCATTAGGGATGCAGAATTAAAAAGGGTAGCAGATACAGTACACAAAGTGTTATATCTCAATGCATGGAGTATGAGAAATAAGGTGGATGATCTTGTTGCTCGATTACAGATTGTCAGGTATGATGTTGTGGCCATCACGGAAACGTGGCTGAAGGATGGTTGTAGTTGGGAGCTGAATGTTCAAGGTTACACAATGTATCGGAGGAAGGAAGGAAGGCCGATGGGGTGGTGTGACTCTGTTGGTAAATCAGCAGCTAGATGTTAACATAGGATTGGAAGATGTTGAATCATGTGGGTTGAGGTAAGGAACTGCAAAAGTAAAAATGACACTGACACCAGTCATATACAGGCCTCCCAACAGTCAGTGGGTTGAGGCCCACAGATTACAACTGGAAATAGAAAAGGCTGATGAAAAGGACAATGTTATGATAATCATGGGAGATTTCAACATGCAGGGCAATTGGGAAAATCAGGTTGGTAAAGGATCTCAAGAGAGTGAGTTTGTTGAATGCAATGTGATGGCTTTCTAGAGCAGTTTGTCGTTGAGCCTACTCGGGGAACAGCTCTACTGGATTGGGTGTTATGTATTGAACCAGAGCTGAGTAGTTAAAAGATAGATAGATAGATAGATAGATACTTTATTCATCCCCATGGGGAAATTCCAACTTTTTTCCAATGTCCCATACACTTGTTGTAGCAAAACTAATTACATACAATACTTAACTCAGTAAAAAATATGATATGCATCTAAATCACTATCTCAAAAGCATTAATAATAGCTTTTAAAAAGTTCTTAAGTCCTGGCGGTAGAATTGTAAAGCCTAATGGCATTGGGGAGTATTGACCTCTTCATCCTGTCTGAGGAGCATTGCATCGATAGTAACCTGTCGCTGAAACTGCTTCTCTGTCTCTGGATGGTGCTATGTAGAGGATGTTCAGAGTTATCCATAATTGACCGTAGCTCTGGATGGTGCTATGTAGAGGATGTTCAGAGTTATCCATAATTGACCGTAGCCTACTCAGCACCCTTCGCTCAGCTACCGATGTTAAACTCTCCAGTACTTTGCCCACGACAGAGCCTGCCTTCCTTACCAGCTTATTAAGACGTGAGGCGTCCCTCTTCTTAATGCTTCCTCCCCAACACGCCACCACAAAGAAGAGGGCGCTCTCCACAACTGACCTATAGAACATCTTCAGCATCTCACCACAGACATTGAATGACGCCAACCTTCTTAGGAAGTACAGTCGCCTCTGTGCCTTCCTGCACAAGGCATCTGTGTTGGCAGTCCAGTCTAGCTTCTCGTCTAACTGTACTCCCAGATACTTGTAGGTCTTAACCTGCTCCACACATTCTCCATTAATGATCACTGGCTCCATATGAGGCCTAGATCTCCTAAAGTCCACCACCATCTCCTTGGTCTTGGTGATATTGAGACGCAGGTAGTTTGAGTTGCACCATATCACAAAGTCCTGTATCAGTTTCCTATACTCCTCCTCCTGTCCATTCCTGACATACCCCACTATGGCTGTGTCATCAGCGAACTTCTGCACATGGCAGGACTCCGAGTTATATTGGAAGTCTGATGTGTACAGGAGGCACAACCTCCTTAGGAGAAACCTTAGGAGGCAGTGCTCATAACGTGACTGAGTTCAACTTGAAATCTGATAAGGAGAAAGTGAAGTCTGACATTGTAGTATTTCAGAGGAGTGAAAGAAATTACAGTGGTCTGAGAGAGGAGTTGGCCAAAGCAAATTGGAAGGAGATGCTGGCAGGGATGAGAGCAGAGCAGAAATGGTGTCAGTTCTGGGAAAATGAGGAAGGTGAAGGATAGATGTATTCCAAAAATAAATAAATACTCAAATGGCAAAATAGTAAAACCGTGGCTGACAAGGGAAGACAAGTTAATGTAAAGGCAAAAGAGAGGGCATACAACTAAACAAAAATTAGCAGGAAGACAGAGGATTGGGAAGCTTTTAAATATCTACAGAGAGGAACTGAAAGAATGATTGGGATGAAAAAATAAACAAGAAATAGATTTGAATTGAATTGACTTTATTACTTACATCATTCCTATACTTGAGGATTAAAATTCTTTACCATACATCTCTGTCTAAATGTGCAATGTGCAATTTATAGTAGTTTATGATGAACAATATGTACAACAGGCTGGTTAATATAACATAGAAATTCAGTTGTGTCCACATGAGTTAATCAGTCTGATGGCCTGGTTGAAGAAGCTGTCCCGGAGCCTGTTGCTCCTGGCTTTTAATCTGTGGTTCAGAATCCAATGTTAGCATTCAATTCAAGAGCAGGGATGTGATGCTGAGGCTTTATAAGGCACTGGTGAGGCCTCACCTTGAGTATTGTGAACAATTTTTCTAAGAAAAGATGTGCTGGCATTGCAGAAGGTTCATTTCATAAGGATGATTCCAGGAATGAAAGGGTTATCATACAAGGAACGTTTGATAGCTCTGTGTCTGTACTCGCTGGAATTTAGAAAGATGAGGGGGGAATCTCATTAAAACCTTTCGAATGTTGAAAGTCCTAGACAGAGTAGATGTGGAAAGGATGTTTCCCATGGCGGTGGAGTTTAGGACAAGAGGGCACAGCCTGAAGATAGAGGGGGGTCTATTTAAAACAGATGCGGAGAAATTTGAGCCAGCAGCTGGTGAATTTGTGGAACTTGTTGTGTGTATTTAAGGCAGAACTTGATAGGTTCTAGATTGGACACAGCATCAAAGGTTACGGGGAGAAGGCCAGGGAGTGGGGCTGAGGAGGGGAAATAAGGATCAGCCATGATTGAATGGCGGAGCAGACTCGATGGGCAAATGGCCTAATTCTGCTCCTATGCCTAATTCTGCTCCTATGTCTTATGGTGATCAGACCACTACATTGAAGCATTGTGAGAATGAGCTCGGACACACCAACATGGGTCAAGATTTCATCTTGGGAGAAGCATGCACAGCATAACCGGCCTGGCAAAGCTCCCTCACACACATACACAGGAAGGACTGGCAGATTGTAGTCAGAGCCTCAGCAATGTACGTTGTTATTTCCCTCAGTAACCTGGAAACCAGTCTCTTCAGAGACAGTCATTTATTCATTTAAACAACTCAATCAAGTGTGATACACGGCCACAGAAATAGGCACAAATTCCCATTTAGGATTGAAATCTGCCGTCCTTACCCAGTCTGTCTGTTCTGTGGCACTGAGCTGCCCTCTGACGTGACGTTACATCAACACTTCACAGACAGACTCCGGGGTGAGATTCCTCAGGAGGATGATCTGGGAGGGTTTGACGGATGTTGAACTCACGGCCCACTTCATCAATCTGCAAGACTAAGATGTCTTCTTGAGCATGGCCCATTTGTGTGTGTTTGCCCCCCCCCCCCATCCCTCTAACCATTTCCCATCTGTGTACCTGCCCAAATTTATTTTAAAATATTTTATTTTTACCTGTTTCTACAGCGTCTGAGGGCAAATTCCATTTACCAACCTCCCTCTGTATGAGAATGTAACCCGATAGACCACTCAGAAAAATTTCCCATCTCACTTTCAATCTGAGGCCTCTGGTTCTGTACTCCCATTTCTTGGAAAAAGAAACGTTATTTAAGCTCCTTATGAATTATTTCCCTCGATAAGGGGTCATACCTGAACATCCTACACTACAGCTGAATAGCCCAAGCTTATCCACTCTCTGCTTTTAACCCAAGCCCCCAGTCCTGGTAACATCCTCCTGAAGCCTCCTGTCCAGTGTGATGACATCCTCCCCATATTCGGGAACCGGAAATGCAGACAATGCTCCAAGTGTGGTCTATCATCGACATCAAAGGCCTTGCTGAATTTCATGTTGACAGTGTGGAATAGGCTGATGAATACAGGACTGAAGGTGTTTTTTAGATTGGGACAAGAAGGGCGGCGTGGGAGCTAAATTCTGAAGGAAGGCAGTTTTGTAAAAAACTTTGCGTTCAAGAACGGCGAGACTGCGCAGGACAGCACGGAGAGTTTAAAAAGATGACTACCCTATACAGCGGGCAGCGGAGTGGGTGGCAGCAGAGTGTAGGGCTTTGGCTCAACAGGCTTAGGCGGTAACGGGAAGAGGTGAGAGCGAGGCACCGACTCTTTTTTTCCCCTTGGCAAATCGGCCCGACGGACGGGGGAACAGCAGGGCACATTAGCTAATGGTTTAAAATGTTTGTGTGTTTGGCGAAGTAAGTGGGTGAGTTGACCTATCTTTCTTTGTTTCATTCCTGTAGAATTAGGTAGCATGTCTGCAGGGTTAGTGCTTTGTTCAGGGTGTCAGATGAGGGAATCCTGGGAGACCTCCAGCCTCCCTGATAGCCACATCTGCACCAGGTGAACCGAGATTCAGCTCCTCGGAGACAGTGTTAGGGATCTGGAGCTGCAGCTTGATGACCTACTGCTTATTAGAGAAAATGAAGAGGTGATAGACAGGAGCTACAGGGAGGTAGTAATCCCTAGGCTACAGGGGTCAGAAAACTGGGTGACTGTCAGGAGAGGAAAGGGAAATGCCGGGATAGTGGAGAGCACCCCTGTGGCTGCCCCCCTCAGCAACAAGTATATCGTTTCGGATGCTGTTGAGGGGGATGACCTGACAGGGGACGGCCACGGTGACCGGGTCTCTGGCATTGAGCCTGGCGCTGTTGTGCAGGAGGGAAGGAGGGAGAAGAGGAATGCGGTAGTCACAGGGGATTCCATAGTCAGGGGAACAGACAGGAGATTCTGTGAGCCTGGTAGAGATACCCGCATGGTGTCTTGCCTCCCAGGTGCCAGGGTACGGGATGGCTCGGATCAGGTCCAGAATATTCTGAAGGGAGAGGGAGAGCAGCCAGCTGTCTTGGTACATGTTGGTACCAATGACATAGAGAGGAAAAGGGAGGAGGTCCTGAAGAGAGATTTCCGGGAGTTAGGAATGAAGCTGAGAAGCAGGACCTCCAGGGTAGTAATCTCAGGATTGCTACCTGTGCCACGTGCTAGCGAGGGCAAGAATAGTAGGATCAGGCAGATGAATGCGTGGCTGAGAGACTGGTGCAGCGGGCAGGGCTTCAGATTCTTGGATCATTGGGATCTCTTCTGGGGGAAGTATTACCTGTTCAAAAAGGACGGGTTACACCCGAACCATAGCGGGAATGTTTAATAGAGCTGTTAGGGAGGGTTTAAACTAATTTGGCAGGGGGATGGGAAACCGGAATGATAGAGCGAAGGAGGGGGAAAACAGAAATAAATCTAAGATAGTGAGCAGTAAAGATGTCAGGAAGGACAGGCAGGTGATGGGGCAAATTTGCAGCCACTGGGATGAGTTGCAGTGCAATCAAAACAAAAATATCAAATACTGGACTTAAGGTGTTATACTTAAATACACACAGCATAAGGAATAAGGTGGATGATCTTGTCATACAGCTGCAGATTGGCAGGTATAATTTTGTGGCCATCACTGAGACGTGGCTAAAGGATGCATGTCTCTGAGAGCTGAACGTCCAAGGATACACGGTGTATCGGAAGGATAGGCAGGTAGGCAGAGGGGGTGGCGTGGCTTTATTGGTAAGAAATGATATTAAATCATTAGAAAGAGGTGACATAGGATTGGAAGGTGCAGAATCTTTCTGGGTTGAGCTAAGAAATCACAGAGGTAAATGGACCCTGATGGCAGTTATCTACAGGCCTCCTAACAGCTGCAGTGAGGTGGACTACAAACTACAACAGGAAATAGAAAAGGTTTGCCAGAAGGGCAGTGTTATGATAATTGTGGGGGATTTTAACATGCGAGTGTATTGGGAAAATCAGGTCAACACTGGATCTCAAGACAGAGAATTTGTAGAATGTCTACGAGATGGCTTTTCAGAACAGCTTGTTGTTGAGCCCACTAGGGGATCAGAGGTACTGGATTGGATATTGTGTAATGACCCAGAGGTGATTAGAGAGATGGAGGTGAAGGAACCGTTAGGAGGCAGTGATCGTAAAATGATTGAGTTCACTGTGAAATTTGAGAAAGAGAAGCTGAAATCCGATGTGTTGGTATTTTAGTGGAGTAAAGGAAATTACAGTGGCACGAGAGAGGAACTGGCCAAATTTGACTGGAAAGGGACACTGCGGGAGGACGGCAGAGCAGCAGTGGCTGGAGTTTATGCGAGAAGTGAGGAATGTGCAAGACAGATATATTCCAAAACAGAAGAAATTTTCGAATGTAAAAAGGTTGCGACCATGGCTGACAAGAGAAGTCAAAGCCAAAGTAAAAGCAAAGGAGAGGGCATTCAAGGAAGCAAAAATTAGGGGAAGACAGAGGATTGGGAAGTTTTTAGAAGCTTACAAAAGGAAACTAAGAAGGCCATTAAGGGGGAAAAGATGAAGTATAAAAGGAAGCTAGCAAATAATATCAAAGAAGATACAAAAAACTTTTTCAAGTGTATAAAGAATAAAAAAACGGGTGAGAGTGGATATAGGACCGATAGAAAGTGATGCTGGAGAAATTGTAATGGGAGATAAGGAGATGGCTGAGGAACTGAACGAGTACTTGCATCAGTCCTCACTGAGGAAGATATCAGCAGTATACCGGACACTCAAGGGTGTCAGGGAAGAGAAGTGTGCGCAGTCACAATTACGACAGAGAAAGTACTCAGGAAGCTGAATAGTCTAAGGGTAGATAAATCTCTAGGACCAGATGGAATGCACCCTTGTGTTTTGAAGGAAGTAGCTGTGGAGATCGCATTAACAATGATCTTTCAAAAGTCAATAGATTCTGGCATGGTTCCGGAGGAGTGGAAGATTGCAAATGCCACTCTGGTATTTTAGAAGGGGGCAAGGAAGCAAAAAGTGAATTATAGACCTGTTAGCTTGAGAAATGGTTGGGAAGTTGTTGGAGTCAATTGTCAAGGATGAGGTTACGGAGTACCTGGAGGCATATGACAAGATAGGCCAAACTCAGCATGGTTTCCTTGAAGGAAAATCCTGCCTGACAAACCCATTGAAAGTTTTTGAGGTAATTACAAGTAGGCCAAGCAAGGGAGATGCAGTGGATGTTGTGTATTTAGATTTACAGAAGGCCTTTAACAAGGTGCCACACATGAGGTTGCTAAACAAGATAAGAGCCCATGGAATTACAGGAAAGTTATAAACGTAGATACAGCATTGGCTGATTCGCAGGAAACAGAGAGTGGGAATAAAGGATCCCATTCTGGTTGTCTGCCAGTTACCAGTGGTGTTCCACAGGGGTCCATGTTGGGGCCGCTTCTTTTTACGTTGTATATCAATGATTTGGATTATGGAATAGATGGCTTTGTGGCTAAGTTTGCTGATGATACAAAGATAAGTGGAGGGGACGGTAGTGCTGAGGAAACAGAGAGTCTGCAATGAGACTTGGATAGATTGGGAGAATGGTCAAAGAAGTGGCAAATGAAATACAATGTTGAAAAATGTATGGTCATGCACTTTGGTAGAAGAAATAAACGGGCAGACTATTATTTAAATGGAGAGAGAATTCAAAGTTCTGAGATGCAACAGGACTTGGGAGTTCTCGTGCAGGATACCCTTAAGGTTAACCTCCAGGTTGAGTCGGTGGTGAAGAAGGCGAATGCAATGTTGGCATTCATTTCTAGAGGAATAGAGTATAGGAGCAGGGATGTGATGTTGAGGCTCTATAAGGCACTGGTAAGACCTCACTTGGAATACTGTGTGCAGTTTTGGGCTCCTTATTTAAGAAAGGATGTTCTGACATTGGAGAGGGTTCAGAGAAGATTCGCTAGAATGCTTCCGGGAATGAAAGGGTTAACATATGAGGACCATTTGACCGCTCTCGGATTGTACTCCGTGGTGTTTAGAAGAATGAGGGGGAACCTCACAGAAACATGTTGAATGTTAAAAGGCATGGACAGAGTGGATGTGGCAAAGTTGTTTCCCATGGTGGGGGAGTTTTGTACGAGAGAGCATGACTTAAGGATTAAAGGGCGCCCATTCAGAACGGAGATGCGAAGTAATCTTTTTAGCCAGAGTGTGGTGAATCTGTGAATTTCTTGCGGCAGTGGAGGCCAGGTCATTGGGTGTATTTAAGGCAGAGATTGATACGTATGTGAGTAGCCAGGGCATCAAAGGTCATGGTGAGACAGTGGGGGAGTGGGACTGAATGGGAGAATGGATCAGCTCATGATAAAATGGTGGAGCAGATTCGAAGGGCCGAATGGCCGGCTTCTGCTGCTTTGTCTTATGGTCTTATTTGAATGCACCAGTATACGGAATAAGGATCTTGTAGCACAGGTAGAGTTTGGCAGGTACAAACTTAGGGAGGTACGACTTTGGTCAAAGGAATAAAGACATAGACAATTCTGTAAAGAGGGCGAAATTCAAAAATCAGAGTTGCAAAGGGACATGGGTGTCCTTGTGCAGGATTCCCTGAAGGTTAACTTGCAGTTTGTGTCAGTGATAAGATTGGCAAACTCAATGTTTGCTTTCATTTCAAGAGGATTAGAATACACGAGCAAGGATGTAATGCTGAGGTTTTATAAGTCATTGGTCAGACCACACTTGGAGTATTGTGAGCAGTTTTGGGTCCCTTCTATCGGAAAACGTGCTGGCATTGGAGGGGATCCAGAAGATTCACAAGAATGATTCCGGAAATGAAAGAGTTAACATATGAGGAGTGTTTGTTGGTTCCGGGCCTGTACTCACTGGAGTTTAGAAGAATGGTTGATTTATTATCCCTCTCAACCCTATTCTCCCGCCTCCTTCCCCATAACATTGGAGACACTGACTAATCAAGAAGTTTAAAAATCAAACAGGAGAAAATCTGCAGATGCTGGTAATCCAAGCTACACAGGTCCTGATGAAGGGTCTTGCCAGATCTCTCTGACACCTGTCTGGAGAGAGTTGATTTTGGGAGGATGTGGGTGGGTCGAGAACGGTAAGCACAACCTCCGACTATAGGGATGTCCATTTAGGACAGAGATGAGGAGGAATTCCTTTATCCACAGGATAGAGAATCTGCCACAGGCAGCTGTGGATGCCAAATAATTGAGTATATTTAAAGCGGAGTAACACACACAAATTGTTGGGGGAACAGCAGGCCGGGAAGTTTGTATGGAAAAGTGTAATCAGTCGACAGTTCAGACTGAAACACTTCATCAGGACCTGTGTTGCTTAAGGGTTCCTGCAAATTCATCCCCTGTCCTAATGAGGGGCTGCGGGGGATGGGGTTGTGGGAAAGGGGACAAAGTCATCCTCATCTGCCATCTTTGCCCCCTCTAGCTTCTCATTACGTCTACACACACAGTTCACCCACAGGCTTCCCACCCCTCCCCTCCTGGTTCAATCTGCAATTCACCTCTCCCCTACTGGTTCCCATTATCACCTCCTTTACTGTCTCAAACCATCACACTTCCCGACTTCACACTCACAAATGAATGTGAACATTGAATGATGGGCCTGTTCCTGTGCTGTACTGCTCTATGTTCTCTGTTCCCAGTTTTGTAGAATGAGAGGAGATCTCATGGATCTTTCACAAAATTCTTTCAGGGGTCAACAGGCAGGAGTGAGGGAGGATGGTTCCCCTTTCAAGTGGAAAACCATTGGGGAGACATTAGTTGTCCATCCGCTTTCGTCGCATCAATAGACAATAGGTGCAGGAGTAGGCCGTTCGGCCTTTCTAGCCAGCACCACCATTCACTGTGATCATCGCTGATCATACACAATCAGTACCCCGTTCCTGCCCTCTCCCCACATCCCTTGACCTCGCTATCTATTAGAGTTCTATCTAACACTCTCTTGAATGCATCCAGAGACTTTGCCTCCACTGCCTTCTGGGGCAGAGCATTCCACATATCCACCACTCTCTGGGTGAAAAAGTTTTTCCGCATCTCTTTTCTAAATGGCCTACCCTTTATTCTTAAACTGTGGCCTCTAGTTCTGGACTCACCCATCAGCGGGAACATGCTTCCTGCCTCCAGCGTGTCCAATCCCTTAATAATCTTATCTGTTCCATTCAGATCCCCTCTCATCCTTCTAAATTCCAGTGTATACAAGCACAGTCGCTCCAATATTTCAACATATGACAGTCCCGCCATTCCGGGAATTAACCTTCTGAACCTACGCTGCGCTCCCTCAATAGCAAGAATGTCCTTCCTCAAATCTGGAGTGGTCTCACCAGGGCCCTGTACAGCTGCAGAAGGACCTCGACCTCGACCGCGGGAAACCACGGGAAAGGTTCGTGTCGGCCACCCGACCGCACCTGAGGCCTCGCGGCCTTTCCATCGGTCCCCGGGGCCGCGCTGCCCGAGTCTCCCCCCGATCCCCGGGGCCGCACTGCCCGAGTCTCCCCCCGATCCCCGGGGCCGCGCCGCCCGTCACCCCCGATCCCCGGGGCCGCGCTGCCCGAGTCTCCCCCCGATCCCCGGGGACACTCAAATTCTCTGCTTCTCCCCCCAGTCTCTGTCACCCTGGATGTGCAAACTGCGGGTCCGTATCTCGAGGTGTCTGAGGATCGGAAGAGTGTGAGACGGACCGAGACCTGGAGGAATCTCCTTGACACCGGGAAGAGATTCACACACTGGGCTTCTGTGCTGGGAGCAGAGGGATTCACATTGGGGAGACATTACTGGGAGGTGGAGGTGACGGGGAATCGGGACTGGTTTCTGGGAGTCGCCGCAGAGTCTATGGAGAGGAAGAGAGGGGTCAGTCTGAGTCCGGAGACCGGATTCTGGGTCATCAGGCGGTATTATGACGTGTTAAATCGGGATTGTGACGTGTTCGGTGGTCCCCCCTGGCCCGTGTCCCGTCTTGCTGCCGGTCCCATCCCCGGGAGGGTGGGAGTTTATCTCAGTTACGAGTCCGGGACAGTTTCATTTTACAACGCGGAGACCAAGTCCCATCTCCACACCTTCACTGGAATAAATTCACGGGGAAACTTTATCCTTTCTTTGCGAACTGGGATGAAAACCAGTGGCTGAGAATCTGCTCCGGTTCTGCTCCGGGTCTGTAAACGGGTCGGGTCCCGGGACCGGCGTCAGGAGTAAAGTCCCTGTAAATATAAATGTGCGGAGAGTGCAGCTAAATACGTGGCTAAGGAGATGGTGCAGGAGGGGAGGGCTTCATGTTTCTGGACAATTGGGCTTTGTTCCCGGGAAGGTGGGGCCTGTTCCGACGGGACGGTTTGCCCCTGAACTGGAGGGGGACTAACATTCCTGTGGGTAGATTTGCCAGTGCTGCTCCGGGGGGGGGGGGGGGGCGGGGGGTGGCAGTGGTTAAACTCGATTTGCAGAGGAAGGGGAACATTAGGTTGTAAATTAATTTTAAGAACTTTAGCAATTGTAGAAAATAATGATTTCCAAAAAGATTTTAATGTAGAACATGACCAGAATATATGTGAAAAAGTGGCTACTTCAGTTTTACACCTATCGTAATAATTGTCTATGTTAGGAAATATTTTGAATAGTCTCTCCTTTGTTAAATAGTAACAGTGAACAATTTTAAATTGAATTAAACAGTGATTGGCACATATCGAAGAAGAATTGACCATCTTCATTAACAAACGTCATATTAAGTTCTCTCTCCCAATCTTGTTTAATTTTTAGTGATTAAGGGGATCTGTTTTCTTTTTGCAGATTTATTTTGTGATGGTCGATTGATGACTTCTGAAGGGTTAATTAGCAAATAGTCTCTCTCTCATACACACTTTCTGCAATATCTTCAGGTTAGACATTTTTTACAAAAATAATTAAGTTTCCATATATGCAAGAATCTGATTTGTTGGATACTATTTTGAATAATAATCCTTCAGTAAGAGGTTCCATTGGTAGAATTTATAATTTATTTTTAATACATTAATACAACAAGATTAATACAACCACCTATGGTTTATTTCAGACGTGATAGAGGGGGAGGGATGAAAGGGGGAGGAGTGGCATTACTAGTCAGGGAAAATATCACAGCTGTGCAGGACAGGACAGACCGGAGGGCTTGTCTAGAGAGACCATATTGGTGGTGCTGAGGGACGGGAAAAGTGTGACCACACTAATAGGGGTGTATTATAGACCGCCCAATAGTCAGAGAGAATTGGAGGAGCAAATCTGTATAAAGATAGTAGACCGGTGTAAGAAACAGGAAGTTGTAATAGTAGGGGATTTTAACTTTCCACATATTGACTGGGACTCCCAAACTGTAAAAGGGCTAGATGACTTGGAGTTTGTCAAATGTTTTTAGGAAAGTTTTCTAAATCAATATATGGAGGTAACTACGAGAGAGGATGCAATACTTGATCTCCTGTTAGGGAAACCAGACAGTCAGGTGACCGAAGTATGTGTAGGCGAACATTTTGGGTCCAGTGGCCATAATGTCATTAGTTTCAAGTTAATTATGGATAAGGATAGGTCTGGTCCTCGAGTTGAGTTTCTAAATTGGAGAAAGGCCAATATTGTGGAAATGAAAAAGGATCTAGGAAGAGTGGATTGGGATAAGACTTTTTTTTTCCTGGCAAGAATGTGTTCAGTAGGTGGAAGGCCTTCAGAAGCTAAATCTTGAGAGTGCAGTGATTGCATTTTCCTGCCAGGATTAAAGGCAAAGTTAACAGGCATAGGGAATCTTGGGTTTCAGGGGATATTGGTGATCTGGTTAAGAAAAAGGGAGAAGTGTATAGCAGATATAGAAACATAGAAAAATAAGTGCAGGAGTAGGCCATTTGGCCCTTTGAGCCTGCACCGCCATTCTGTATGATCATGGCTGATCATCCAACTCAGAACCCTGTACCTGCTTTCTCTCCATACCCCCTGATCCCTTTAGCCACAAGGGCCATATCTAACTTCCTCTTAAATATAGCCAATGAACCAGCCTCAACTGTTTCCTGTGGCAGATAAATTCCAGTGAGTATAAGCCTAGTCGATCCAGTCTTTCTTCATATGAAAGTCCTGCCATCCCAGGAATCAATCTGGTGAACCTTCTTTGTACTCCCGCTATGGCAAGAATGTCTTTCCTCAGATTAGGGGACCAAAACTGCACACAATATTCTAGGTGCCGTCTCACCAAGGCTTTGTACCACTGCAGTAGAGCCTCCCTGCTCCTGTACTCAAATCCTTTTGCTATGAATGCTAACATACCATTTGCCTTTTTCACCGCCTGCTGTACCTGCATGCCTACCTTCAATGACTGGTGTACAATGACACCCAGGTCTCGTTGCACCTCCCGATTTCCTAATTGGTCACCGTTCAGATAATCTGTTTTCCTGTATAGGCAGCAAAGAACAAATGAGTTACTTGAAGAGAATAGAAAATGTAAGAAAATACTAAAGAAGGAAATCAGGAAGGATAAAAGACATGAGGTGGCTTTGGCAGATAATGTGAAGGTAAACCTGAAGGGTTTCTACAAGTATATTAAGAGTAAAAGGACAGTAAGGGGCAAAATTGGTCCCCTAGAAGATCAGAGTGGTCGTCTATGTGTGGGAGCCTTACGAGATGGGGGAGATCTTAAACAGTTTTTTGTAACAGTATTTACTCAGGAAACTGGCACAGTGTATGTGGAAGGAAAGGAAACAAGCAGTAGTGTCATGGAACATTTGTAGATTAAAGAGGAGGAGGTGCTTGCTGCCTTACAGCGAATAAAGGTAGATAAATCCCCCGGGCCTGACTTGATATTTCCTCGGACCTTGAGAGAGACTAGAGTAGAAATTGCAGGGGCCTGGCAGAAATATTTAAAATGTCCTCAGCCACGGGTGCGGTGCCGGAGGATTGGAGGGTAGCTCTTGTTATTCCACTATTTAAAAAAAGACTCGAAATTGGCTGTGTGGGAGAAGACAGAGAGTGGTAGTAGATGATTGCTTCTCAGACTGGAGGCCTGTGACTAGTGGTGTGCCTCAGGGATCTGTGCTGGGACCATTGTTGCTTGTTGTCGATATCAATGATATAGATGTGTGTGGTCAATTGGATCAGCAATTTTGCTGATGACACCAAGATTGGAGGCGTGGAGAGCGAGGAAGGCTTTCAAAGCTTACAGAGGGATCCGGACCAACTGGAAAAATGGGCCAAAGAATGGCAGATGGAATTTAATGCAGACAAGCGTGAGGTGTTGCATTTTGGAAGGGCAAATCAAGGTAGGACATACACAGTAAATGGTAGGGCACTGAGGAGTGCAGAGAAACAAAGGGATCTGGGAGTTCAGGTACATCATTCCCTGAAAGTGGCGTCACAGGTAGACAGGGTTGTAAAGAAGGCTTTTGGTATCCTGGCATTCATAAATCAAAGTACTGAGTACAGGAGTTGGGATGTTATGCTGAGGTTGTATAAGGCATTGGTGAGGAAATATTTGGAGTATTATTTGCAGTTCTGGTCACCTAACTATAGGAAGGATATCAGTAAGATTGAAAGAGTGCAGAGATTTACTAGGATGTTGCCAGGTCTTCAGGAGCTAAGTTACAGGGAAAGATTGAACAGGTTAGGATTTTATACCTTGGAGCGTAGAAGAATGAGAGGAGATTTGATAGAGGTTTACAAAATTATGAGCGGTATAGACAGAGTAAGTACAAATAAGCTCTTACGTGTTAAATTAGAGATAAATACGAGAGGACATAGCTTTTGGGTGAAACGGGCAAGGTTTGGGGGAATATTAGAGAGAACTTCTTCACTCAGAGAGTGGTGGGAGTGTGGAACGAGCTGCTATCTGACGTGGTAAATGCGGGCTCACTTTTAAATTTTAAGAATAAATTGGATGGATACGTGGATGGGAGAGGACTGGCGGATAATGGACTGAGTGCAGGTCAATGTGACTAGCGGAATAAAGTTTCCGCACAGAGTAGAAAGGCCGAATGGCCCTTTTTTTTCTTGCTGCTGTGTTCTATGTTTCTATGGAAGTAGGTACAGAGGAGATGTCGGGGGTAAGTTTTTTACGCAGGGAGTGGTGAGTCCGTGGGCTGCAGGTGACGGTGGTGGAGGTGGACACGGTAGATTCTTTTAAGAAACTCCTCGATGGCTGCATGGAGTTCAGAAAATAGAGGGTTATGGGAAATCCTGGGTAGTTCTAAGGTAGGGACATGTTCGGCACAGCTTTGCGGCCGAACGGCCTGTATTGTACTGTATATTTTCTATGTTTCTAAGATTTTAGGTGTGGTGTTCCAGTAACTGAATTACAGGCACTGATACAGAAACAACTTACCAACCATTTATCAGGACACACAGCAGAATTTGTTGCCGTCATTCTCGGCTTACAGTGGGTGGCAGAAATTTGTCCATATACAGATGTACCGTAATTCCGAGTTGTGTAAGTTTTCTCAGTATGAAACTGTTGATCACAAACTATTTCAAAGTGAAACAAACAAGATTGAAAGAAACGGCAAGTCCTTGGGGGTTAACGGTTTTCATCTCAAAATCGTTCCTGAGTTACGGATGTGACTTCAATTTAATTCATCGTACCTTGTTTCATGACTTACAATCTATCGGGTTTGGGGGTAATTAGCATTCATTTGAAGAGTAACAAGTAGATAGGGTTTTATGTATCAGTTCTGTACCCCACACCGCAGTCCAGATGGTGGCGGGAATGCCTCTAAGTTGATTTTCAATTGCCATTCACCCAAAGCACGCCGTATTTCTTCACATTAGCCAATCCTATAAAGGGAAAAATGCAGGCTTGTGTGTTTGACCTTCGATTAGCCAAACAGCATTGGACTGTCCCTCCGGGCAATTCGAACTGTGAGGTTTGTAGGCGCGAAATGGAATAGATGCATAAATGCACAGACCAATGTGTGTGCGTCATCTGACTGAGATCTGGAGAGCCCATGAGTGGCTTGGACTGTGCTTTAGGCCAACCACCTCCCACCCCCCCCCCCCCCACCGAACACACACATGCACACACACCACACACACACACACACACACACACACACACACACACACACACACACACACACACACACACACACACACACACACACACACACACACACACACACACACACACACACACACACACACACACTATCCGAATGTTCCGTAGCTGCCGGTCGATGGGACAATCCGCCCGGATATAACAATTCGGAGATCAGGCGGTGAATGTGCGGAACTAGCGTCGTGACCAGAACAGTGCAGCTGACACTGGCTTGTACTCAGGTCGCAGCTTTCTGAATTAAATGAAACACCGAGGTGACCGGATATTTCACCGCGCTGATCACCTGCTCCCTGAATTTCGACTGAGTCACCGCGTAAATAAATGTGTTCGTGCAGCAGCTGAAATTCCTCAGCAAAAACCCGACGTAGATGAAGATCAATTCAGAATCATTGAAATCAGATCCTTTTCCTGAGACCTGATAATATATGAAATTTACAACCATTGTCATCCACAGGAGGATTGAAGCTGCCGGAGAGGGTGAAGAGTAAAACCACAGACCTCCTCCTGCTCTCCATCTCCGGGTCACTGCGGTTCTCCCCCTTGCTCTGACCCTTCAGCCCCTTACGGACCCGACTGGCCACTAAAATGTGTCTGACTGTCAGAGCGTTAAGCAGCAGGATCCCAGCGAAAGGGAGGAACGGAGTTAAAACAGTATCCAGCAGTCATATGCTACACGTCTGGGGTCAGTGAAGACATTGTCCCTGAGATCACAGAACCACGTTACATTGTCGATGATCATCCTGGGTTCCCATGTGAAGTATCGGGGAACGCTTTCCAAACAGAACAGTACACTGGTTGTTGTTAGAACCACAGCCGCAGTTTTCCCGGTGCAATATTTTGTTTTCAGCTTCTGGCAGCAAATGGCGACAAACCGATCAAAGGTGAAAGTGACGGTGAACCAGACAGAACAGTGTGTGGCTGTGAACCTCAGTATATCGATAAGACTGCACACGGGGGTGATGTCCAGAAAACTCAACGGGAAGTAATAGAATCTGAATTGATATAAAATGACTTCGGTGACAATGGTCAGTAGATCGGCCGCTGCCATGGCCACCAGGTAGCGAGTGGTGCAGATAGACAGGCCGCACTTCCCCGAGACAGGATCACAATCGCACTACATCACTGGAGAGAGAGAGAGAGAACAGACAGTGGGCATTACTGAACGCATTCTCCGAAATTAACACGGGAGCAGGTTTCAGCTAAAGATCAGTAGTGAGAGTTGCACGCTAGAGCCTGTGTGAGCGGCTATTGATCTAACATCAGACACGGGTCTCACTGTCTCTGCCCTGACTCTTTCAGAGTGCGCTAAGACAATGTGCGGGGCAAACATTTGCGATAAAAACGATGTACATGAACCAACAACGATAGGAGCTGATCCCGATTCCAGTCACTGATGGGGCTGGTTTCACTGAATTAACCGTGACTGACCCGGCCTCTGGAAACTCAGCATCTGAAGGGTCCTGGAAGGGATACAGAGGGGAGCAACACACACAGAATACTGGAAGATTTCAGCAGGCCAGGCTGCATACATGGAACTGAACAAACTCACGTTTCAGCCGAGACCCTTCTTCAGGACGAAATGGCGCCTCATTTCCTGAAGGGTCTCAGGGAAAAGCAACAAGAACGTGATGTGAC
>NW_027331924.1:2752584-2822997 GCF_048418815.1 Hemitrygon akajei
GGATCCTGCTGCTCAACGCTCTGACAGTCAGGCACATTTTAGTGGCCAGTCGGGTCCGTAAGGGGCTGAAGGGTCAGAGCAAGGGGGATAACCGCAGTGACCCGGAGATGGAGAGCAGGAGGCGGTCTGTAGTTTTACTCTTCACCCTTTCCGGCAGCTTCATCCTCCTGCGGATGACACACGTAGTAAATGTCATATATTATCAGGTCTCAATGATTCTCAGGGGATCTTCTACTCTGTTTGGGTTTTACTGAGGGATTTCAGCTGCTGCACGAATACATTTATTTACACGGTGACTCAGTCGAAATTCAGGGAGCAGGTGATCAGCGCGCTGAATATCCGGTCACTTCGATGCTTCAGTTCATCAATGAAGCCGCGTCCTGAACACTAGCCAGTGCGGCCGCTGAGTCTCGAGCCCGGACTCTGGTTCCTCTCACTGCCTGATGGCCAAGGTGTTATTCCTGGGCGGATTTTCCCAACGACCGGCTGCTCCGGGACATTAGCGTAGTTTGAGTGGTGGAAGGAGGGGGCATGGTCGTGAGTGAGTATAACACCGTCATGGTGACACAGAAACTCATTGGTCCGCCATATGCCAATCAATATACTGCTTCAGAATGCCGCTCACCATTTGGTCTGTGGATATGTCTGTCTATTCCCCTTCATGCTCAGTACCTGACAGTCTGACGTTCCCAGAGGACTGTAGGGCTAATGTGATACTGGTTGGCTAGTCCACTGTCAGTAACTCTGATCTCCAACTTACACATGAATAAGGGCTAACGTTAAAATACAGGACGGGGTATGGACAAATACTGTTTTATCATTATCATTATAATCATTATTATTGTTATGAGCAGAGAGACAACATCTGCCGGAAGTAAATTCCTTGTATGTGCACAGGTACTTGGCGATTAAAGTCTGATTCTGATTCTGATTTATTTTCATTGGTGAAAAGCCATGTCGCTGGATCTTAATTGCTGCCTCCTCTACTACCAATGACTGTCGTCAATAGCTGAAAGCTGATTATAGCTGAGAGATTAGTATCCAAGGATGCAGACAGTATCGAAAGAACAGGCTGGAAGCAGAGGTGGTGGCGTAGCTCTGTTTGTAAAAAAACAAGTAAAATCAAACCATTAGAAAGAGGTGATGCAGGGGCGGAAGGTGTTGAACCATTGTGGATAGAGCTAAGGAACTGCAAGGTGAAAGACACTGTATAGACCATGGAACAGCAGTAAGGATGTGACCTACAAATTAAACGGGAGACAGTGAATGCTTACCGAAAAGGAAATGGTAGAAGAGTCATGAGGAATTTAAATGTGCATGTAGATTGGAAAAATCAGGTTAAAGCTTGCTTCCTGGTAAAGGGATTTCTC
Source organism: Hemitrygon akajei (assembly GCF_048418815.1). Taxonomy (NCBI): domain Eukaryota; kingdom Metazoa; phylum Chordata; class Chondrichthyes; order Myliobatiformes; family Dasyatidae; genus Hemitrygon; species Hemitrygon akajei. The sequence continues at coordinate 2,753,955 of NW_027331924.1, forward strand.
GAGTGCCTTCGAGATCGCTTTTTAAGGCAGCTCATGATTGAACCGACTGGAGGATCCGCTCTACTGAATCGGGTGTGGGGCAATGAAGCAAAAGTGATTGGAAACCTGAAAGTAGAAGAACCTTTAGGGACAAACGAGCATAATGTTTTTGAATTCACCCTGAAGTTTGAGAAGGAGAAGCGGAAATCAGATGTGGCGGTATTACAGCAGAGTGACGGTAATCAGAGAGGCGATTACAATCGGCCAGAATTAACTGGAAAGATCACCGGCAGGATCCACGGCAGGGCAGCGATGGCTGGAATTTCCGGAAGCAATTCGGAAGGCACGGGATAAATACATCACAAAAGAGGAAGAGTTTTGCAGAATGTCAATGCCAGCATAAAAGCCCAAGAGAATTGAGAAAAAATTGTGGGAAGTTAAACAACTGGGAAGCTTATGAAAGCCAAAAGAAAACAACTAAAAAGACATTAAGAAGGTAAAGATGGAATATGAATTTAAGTTAGACAGAGACAAAAAGAGGACACCAAGCATTTCTTCAGATACATAACGTGTAAAAGGGTGGAGAGAGTGAATTTCAGGCCGTAGGTAAACGATGCTGGAGACTTAGTAATGGGGCAAACGAAATGGCGGACTGTATCGGCATTTTAGGAATATGGGCAAAAAGGTTGGCAGATGATGTACAGTGCAAACACGAGGAAATCTGCAGATGCTGGAAGTTCAATCAACACACACAAAATGCTGGTGGAACACAGCAGGCCGGGCAGCATCTATAAGGAGAAGCACTGTCGACGTTTCGGGCCGAGACCCTTTGTCAGGACTAACAAAAGGTAGTAAGGGATTGAAAGTACTGGGCGGAGGGGGAACTGTGAAGTGATAGGAGAAGACCGGAGGGGTGGAATGAAGCTAAGAGCTGGAAAAGGTGACAGGCGAAAGTGATAAAGAGCTGGAGAAGGGAAATGATCATGGGACAGGAGGACTCTGGAGAAAGAAAGGGGGGGGAGAGCACCTGAGGGAGATGGAGAACAGGCAGTGATGGACAGAGAGAGAAAAAAAAAACAACTAAGTATGTCAGGAATGGGGTAAGAAGGGGAGGAGGGGCATTAACGGAAGTTAGAGAAGTCAATGTTCATGCTATCAGGTTGGAAGCTACCCAGCCTGTATATAAGGTGTTGTTACTCCAACCTGAGTGTGGATTCATTTTGACAGTAGAGGAGGCCATAGATAGACCTATCGGAATGGGAATGGGACGTGGAATTAAAATGTGTGGCCACAGTGAGATCCTGCTTTCTCTGGCGGACCGAGCGTAGATGTTCAGCGAAAAGGTCTCCCAGTTTGTTTCGGGTCTCACCAATATATAAAAGGCCACACCGGGAGCACCAGACGCAGTATACCACACCAGCCAACTCATAAGTGAAGTGTCGCTCACCTGGAAGGACAGTCTGGGACCCTGAAAGGTGGTGAGGGGGGAAGTGTAAGGGCAGGTGTAGCACTTGTTACTCTTACAAGGATAAGTGCCAGGAGGGAGATCGGTGGGAAGGGATGGGGGGGGGGGGAGAATTGGGGAAATAAGTGGATAAGGGAGTCGCGTAGGGAGAGATCCCTCCTGAAAGCAGAAAGGGGGGGGGGGCGGTGGGAATGATGTGCTTGGTAGTGGGATCCCAATGGAGGTAGCGGAAGTTACGGAGAATTATACATTGAACCTGGAGGTGGGTGGGCTGGTAGGTGAGGACAAGGGGAACCTTATCACGAGTCGGGTGGTGGGTGGATGGGGTGAAGGCAGATGTGCGGGAAATGGGAGAGATGCGTTTGAGAGCAGAGTTGATGGTGGGCGAAGGGAAGCCCCTTTGTTTAAAAAAAGAAGACGGAGACGGAAGATTTGTGAGAAGGGGATAGCATTTTTGCGAGAGACAGGATGGGAAGAGGAATAGTCCAGGTAGCTGTGAGAGTCTATAGGCTTATAGTAGGAGGAGCCAAAGGAGAAATTATTGAGAGTAAGAACTAATTCCGCTAGACGGAGGAGAGTGGTGGTAGAGGGGAAATGGTTAGGTCTGGAATCCAAAAAGAAGCGAAGAGCTTTGAGACCGTCCGGGTGGAGGATGGAGGTGTATAGGGACTGGACGTCCATGCTGAAAATAAGACGGCGGGGGCCAGGCAACATAAAATAATTGAAAAAATTAAAAGTGTGAGAAGTGTCACGAACATAGGTGGGAAGAGATTGAACAAGGGGGGATAAGACAGTGTCAAGGTATGCAGAAATGAGTTCGGTGGGGCAGGAGCAAGCTGAGACAATAGGTCTACCTGGACAGGCAGGTTTGTGGATCTTGGGTAGGAGGTAGAAACGGGAAGTGCGGGTTGTGGGAACTATGAGGTTGGTGGCAGTGGATGGGAGATCCCCAGAGCTGATAAGGTTGGTGATGGTATAGGAGACAGCCTGGTGCTCCTTAGTAGGGTCATGATCAAGGGGTAAATAAGAGGAGGTATCAGAGAGTTGTCGCTGTGCCTCGGACAGGTAGAGATCAGTACGCCAGACAACAACAGCTCACCCCTTATCAGCGCGTTTTATAGTGAGATTGGGATTGGTGCGGAGGGAGCAGAGAGCAGAGCGTTCGGAAGGAGTTAGGTTGGAATTGGAACAGGGTGTGGTGAAGTCAAGACGGTTGAAGTCCCGTCGGAAATTAGCAATAGAGAAATCCAGAGCAGGCAGAAGACCGGAGCGGGGTGTCCATGAAGAGGAGGAGGGCTGAAGACGGGAGATGGGGTCATCGGTGGGGGTAGGAGACTCCTTGCCAAAGAAATAAGCTCGGTGACGGAGCCGGCGAAGATGAGTTCAGCGTCATGGCGCCCACGGAACTCGCTGAGGTGTGGGCGAACAGGGATAAAGCTGAGGCCTTTACTGAGGACAGAGCGCTCTGCCTCAGAGAGTTGAAGGTCGGAGGGAATGGTAAAGACCCGGCACGGATGAGAGATGGGATCAGAGGGGGGAGGGAGGCTGGTAGTGTCATTGGAGAGGGAAGGGTTGGGTGAGAGGAAGATGGAACCTAACCATTTCCCCTCTACCACCACTCTCCTCCGTCTAGCGGAATTAGTTCCCTGAGGGCCCAGGAGTGACGATGGGATCTGAGGGAGAGGGGATTGCAGTGGTGGTGGGGGAAGGGGAGAACGGCCTTTAATAAAGCCCGTTTGATTCATCGAGATGATTTTAGTTAAAATATTTTCAGAATAAAGTGATCGAAAGTGGCGGAGATGAACAACAATAAAAATAATCCGGGATTCCATAATGGGGGTAAAAAAAGAAAAAAAAATCTCCCAAATTATAAAGCCCGAAAAAGAAAGTCGATATCTATCGACGCACGCCCCAGGAAAAGCATCGATGCTGTTAAAGCTCCGCCTACGTGGATATAAAAAAAAGTAATCTCTGCCTCCGTCTACCGGACATAAATCTCATTACAGTCGACATATATCTCAGTAAAGTTAACTTTAAAAGATAGTGTTTTTCCTATAAAACAAAACGACCTTCAATTTGAAAGTAACCTTCATAGTATTAGATAAGGGAAGAAAAACACATCCAAAACAATTCTTGAAATATTTGCACAAAGGAAAAACAATCGCCATCTTTAAATTATCCGATCTATCTTTAAAACACAAGAAAAATCAAATAATTTCTTCAAAGATCTTCAATAAAGCATACTGAATAAAAACAAACAATTATTTCATTTAAATGCTGCAAAAAGTAAAAAGTTCTAGAAGTACAAACTTAACTACAGCCTATCAACAGTTCTCCCACTATATCTTCTGAGGTTAAAACCGACCAAACCAGTCTTTGCCAAAAATAAAAATGAATTTTAAGCTAAATACTTTCTGTGACCACCAGATCTTCCAGTTTTATCAGTCTTTACACCGTGAGACACTCAAGCCATTATAAATCATTCAAACTTCAGGCTTCAGACTCGTCGTGGTTGAAATATTTGCACAAAAGGAAAAACAATTGCCGTCATTAAATTATCCAGTCTTTCTTTAAAACGTAAAAAATCGAAGCAATTACTTAACAAAAAAACTTTTACAAAGCATACAGAAAAAAAAGTTGGTTCATTTAAATGCTGCAGAGAAAAAAAAAACTAGATGGTTCAAAATTATCTGGAGTCTTTCAACAGTTCTCCCGCTATATTTTCGCAGGTTAAAACCATCCAAACCCAGTCTTTTTCGAAGCTAAGAATACATTTTGAGGTAAAAACTTTCTATAACCATCAAATCTTCCAATTTCATCGCTTTACAGCACAAGACAGTGAAATTATTATAAATTATTCAAACGTCAGATTCGACATCCGACTCGTCAGACAAAGAGTTAATAAAACGCAATGCTTCGGCTGGATCATCAAAAATACGAACTCCAGAATTTTTAACAAAAAGCCTTAATTTGGCTGGCTATTGTAAAGAGCTTTTTTTGAAAAGTAATTTCATAGAAGAGTCAAATGCAAAACGTTTCTCAACAATTTCACGTGGAAAATCTTGAAAAAAACGAACTTCTGAACCTTGAAATTGAAATAATCTTTGTTTTCTTGCAAGTTTATTAATGCGGTCCTTGTCTCTAAGAGGGAGAAAACGCACAACGGCATATCTGTTTTTACCTTCATCCAAAGATTTTAAAGCACCGGTTCTGTGAGCCGATTCAAGCTCAGGGGGTTGCGAACAAACCGCCGGAAATAAAGACTGAATCATTTTAGCAAAATAATCCAGTGTGTCGGCAGATTCTGATTTCTCTTTTAATCCAACAATTTTAATATTATTCCGACGCGATCGAGCTTCCTAACCCACGATCCGTTGTTGAGCCTTTTCCAAACGAGAAGAAAGGTCAGCCGCATTTCGATTAACTTCTTTAAGATCGAGGCTCAGAGAGTCAATTTCTTCTTCAAATTTCTCTTTTAGTTGAGTTATTTCAGTGCAGATACCGACGATTCGAGATTTCAATCTCTTGACCCAAGGGGGTTCTTCCGAGAACTCGTCAGCTTTGTTTAGATTTTCCGTTAGAGGGGTCGGGATTTCGTCTAGTGCTGTTCGAAATAGCCATAATTATAACTATTGTGATACAAATTCGACTGAATAAAGTTAAGATTTGAAAGTTTGAATCGGAAAAGGGAGAGATTAAAGACGGACAATAAGCAACTAAGTCCTGCATGTCCGTAGCGGGAGGTGGAGTCCGGAAGTAATTTAGATTGAATTATAGAAAGGATGTTTCCCATGGTGGGAGAGTTTTGGACAAGAGGGCATAGTCTCAGGAGAGAGGGGCGCCTTTTCAAAACAGAGATGCGGGGAATCTTTCAGACAAAGGATGGTGAATTGGTGGAATTTTCTTGCCACATGCAGCTGCAGAGCCCACAACGTTGGGTGCATTTAAGGCAGACATTGATAGTTTCTTGATTGGACGTGGCATCAAAGGTTCAGGGGAGAAGGCCGGTAGCTGGGGTTGAGGAGGGTGGAAAGAAAGGATCAGCCATGAGTGAATGGTGGAGCAGAGTCGATGGTCCGGTTGGCCCATAAAGTCTTATGGCTTTATGGAAATGAGGATTGAGCAGGGGACTGAGTTTTATATTTGGACGGTCGGTGCTGGTGCGGGTGGGAACCCACAACGCAGTATTTGTAACCATTTATTATCTAATGTTATGATGAATGATATTCTCTCTGAGACAGGCACTGAGGTGTGTAAATCACTATATGCAGATGATGGAGCTCTATGGCTTAGAGGCATAAATTGCAAGTATACTGGTCCAATTGGCAGTTAATAATTTTGAACAGTCGGCAAATATATGAGAATTTAAGCTTTCAGTCGCTCATGAACAAGTTCTGTGTTTTATAAATGTGATTAATAGGCATGCAGTTGATTTGAAATCATATTGTCAAACTCTTCAAGACGTGACAGCGGGAAGATTTCCAGGCATGTGGATGGATAATCAGCTGGCATGGAAGCGCCATATCAGAAAAAAATAACATTAAATATTCTCAGTTGTCTATATGGGTATTCTGGGGAGCTACATTGTGGACCATGTTCATTTGTTTCATTGGATCTGTTCTTGATTATGGCTGTGTGACTTGTAGATCAGCGTCATCCTCAATTTAAAGTGTTCGAAAGTGTTCTGGCTCAATACGGTGGTCCCCTGTTTCAGCTTTACTGGTTGAAATGAGCAAAGTATAATTGAAGAGATTGCAGTTGATATTAACAAACTGGATTCATCAGACGGGACAAATAAATTACCATCCTGTTGAAGTTGTGTTCGAGGACGGATGGCAACATCACACGAAGAGCGTCTTCAAGTTTAGGTGGCTGGGATCTTATCGCGCTGGGAAGATGGGAATGTGGGATTATGCAATATTCCCCAATGTCACGTTCTCTGAAACCCCATCTTGTTCTGCATCCGACTAGCTGATTTTAGGTCACAGTTTAATAAGTCTAAGAATTCTGCAATGTCCGAGAGTCTGTTGGTTCATCAGTATATTTTGGAAAACTATTATGATATATTAACTGTTGCAGAAAAATCAAAAGATAACAACTGAGATGTTCCTCTGGCTGTTTCTGTGCCTTAATTACAGGTAACGACAAAGAAACAAGTTACGAACCATTATATCAGTACATAGAGAAGGATTTGTTGCCATCATTTTAAGCTTACACTGGGTGGAGGAAATTTGTTCGTGTAAATCTCTAATTTATTCACATGCCTTTTCGGTTTTGATGATTCTTAAAACAATGTATTCTAGCGGTCGGTCAGATTTACTGTTAGAAACTCATTGGCCCACTTCTTATGAGTTTTATGGGTCTTCATATGGGCCTCAACCTGCACGGAGAGATTGAGTTACAAAAGCTGATACAATTCCAGCCGTGGATAAAGACCTTCCACCCGGCAAATCAGAAGCTAAGGGGTTGGTGGGATTGAGAATTATTGAGATTGGGATTGTCCTGACGAAGGGTCTCGGCCCGAAACGTCGACAGTGCTTCTTCCTATAGTGCGTTCCGCTAGCATTTAGTGTGTGTGTCAGTTATAGCAAGACAGTTGGGATAATGAGCATAAAGGAAACACCACTGCAGAATGCGTAACTGTTAGCTTTATGGGGGAACGGAGTAAAACAAGAAGTGAAAGAATTTTATTCAAAAAGGAAGTAGTGAAGTTTTTATTTTCTAATTCTCTGCACCACACTCCAGTCCAGTTAATGGCCGGAAAGCGAATTTAATTTGATCTGTCAAACGCCTTTTAACCAAAACCCGCCCCATTTTGTTACATTAGCAAATCATTCAAGGGGAAGGCGGAGAGTAGTGTCATTGACATTGGATCAGGCAGCCAGTAATCGACTAGATCCCTGCCGCTTTGTGGGCTGTAAGGTTGATGGGCTGCAAAAGGAACAGATGGACATATGCACAGACCAATGGCTCGATAGCGTTCCGCTGTATGTCTTTTACTGACATCTGGCAGGTCAGAGTCTCCAGGACAGCGCTTTGCCCCTGACAAAACACACACTGTCCTAATGTTCCAGAGCTGCCGGTCGATGCGACAACCTGCCGGGAATAACACCTGGGTGATCAGGGGGTGAATGTGAGGAGCTGGAACCCTCACTGCAACCGCCTTTGGCGTGTGCTCATGACGCGGCTTTATTAATGAACTGAAGCACCGAGGTGACGGGATATTTCACCGCGCTGATCACCTGCTCCCTGAATTTCGACTGAGTCACCGCGTAAATAAATGTGTTCGTGCAGCAGCTGAAATCCATCAGTAAAACCCCGACGTAGTAGAAGATCCATTCAGAATTTTTTGAAATCGAATCCTTTTCCTGAGACCTGATAATATATGAAATTTACAACCATTGTCATCCACAGGAGGATGAAGCTGCCGGAGATGGTGAAGAGTAAAACCACAGACCTCCTCCTGCTCTCCATCTCCGGGTCACTGCGGTTCTCCCCCTTGCTCTGACCCTTCAGCCCCTTACAGACCCGACTGGCCACTAAAATGTGTCTGACTGTCAGAGCGTTGAGCAGCAGGATCCCAGCGAAAGGGAGGAACGGAGTTAAAACCGTATCGAGCCAATCATATGCTATCCACCCGGGGTCAGTGAGATAATTGTCCCTGAGTTCACAGCGCCACGGTACATTGTCGATGATCACCCTGGGTTCCCGTATGAAGTATCGGGGAACGTTTTTCAGACAGAACAGTGAACCTGACAATGAACCGCCCCCCCCCCCCCCCACTCCCAGTCACACCTTCCCGGAGAGCTACCTGTCCTCAGCACTGGGACAAATCTGGACAAGGTGTCATTAAAAGCAAGAACAGCGTTTGAGTCGATCCCATGAGTTAGAGGAGAGACAGGGGTTTAGTTCCCTTTTTCATTGAATATGAAAAAAACGAAAGTGGAATTGACAGGATCTATATCTCTGACGGATATTTGTAGAATGATCATCAAGTTGGAAGATTGTAAAATGATCATGAATAGGTTCATACCGGTAACAATCAGAAATTCCAAACATGAATCCCTCTGCTCACTCACCGGGAACTCCAACAACGGCAATGAACACGTGCAATATTTTATCCACACTCATGTACATATCCAACAATGCAGACATTTTCTCTGTCCAGTGATTTGGCCCCCCTGTGTTACACACGTTCTCTCGGAATGAAATGCTGAGGCAGCACAATTCAGTGACTCCACAGGGGCAGATTTAAAAATAAAGATTTTAAATTATTTACAAATCGATTACTTCAGACACGTGAAATTCCCACGGTGACGGATGGCGATTTAGTTATTCAATTAATATGAAGACCATTAGGATTTAATTTGTCTCAACGCAGGTGACTGAACCGTCCGAGTTATCTTATCAATTAAATGTGCTTCCAGTGTAAATATGCACTTCAAAGTAACCATTTATCAGACACACAATATTGAAGTAAATTATGCCATTGTAGCTTGTGAAATTGTATTGAATCACGAACACTACGCCGGCTGGTCGTATAGTGGGATCAGCGACTCTGGAGCGAACGTTCCCGAGTTCGAATCCGGCCGGCTCCAAAAAACCTTTGTGTGTCTGTGTGTGGGTAGACCCACTGTCTCTGCCTGACCCTGCCGGACTGTACACGTGTCCATCTCCAATTCACTTTATTCCCCTTGGTTTAGTCCCTTCTCATCTGTCTCTCCAAACTGCACAGTTCCAACCCTTCACAAAATGGCTGCCTGAACAATAAAAAAAGACAGGAACAGAGGGCATAATTCAAATTGCATTTATTAGTAATGTATGTACAAATGGAAATAACTTTGAAACTTTTCGCAGCTCCAAATCAGGAGGCACACCACGTGCACATTAGATTGTGTCAGAGCAAGAATAATTTTAAACAGTTCACAAAAAAGGTTGTCTCCATTTAAAACATATGAAGAACAAAGGTCAAAGTTGACATTGCATTTTTATTAAAGTATGGATAAACGGAAAGTCCTTGAAATCCGACACACCTCCAGATGCCCCAGCTCACCCAGGTTAGTGTTCATCCCCAAATCCGCCAACACACCCAACTTTGTGCAAATCAGTCTGCATCCACAAATCTGTGCTCTCCAGAAAACCCTCAATGAACCTTTAAATCAGTGTCCACCCCAAAGCATCCGTCACCACGAAATCCTTGTGCACTCACACATTCGCTGACATACCCCTGAAGCTGAGCACATCCGCAAGGCTGGATGCTCCGCCAAATCCGTCCGCTCCACTAGATTCACTGGCAAACCCCGAAATATGCCGACATCCCCATTTATCTGACCAAACAATAACATGTATCATTCTGACCTGGTGACGTCTGACCTACCAATCCCCTGCAATATTATCACAGTATGTCCCCAGAAAATCTTTTTCGCAATCTTCACCACTTTCCTCACCACGGCTTCTGCCCTTTAATACTTAATAAGGTTACTGGGACACTGATACTTCTTCACTTTCCTAAACGCCTTGTCCCACTCCCTAATCGCCTCTGCACACTCCTCAGTCCACAGTGAAACAGCCTTTCTCCTATTAATTCTGTTTGTAATGGGAATCTCTTCCATCGCAGTTTGCTGAATAACGTGACATAACCTTTCATTGTAAAAATACACATCTTCGTCAACATTCTGCAGCGGTTCTAGAACTACTGTGAATATTAAATCTAGTACCCATTTAGACACACAAGTTGAAAAACTCTTCTTTAATCAAACCATTACCATCATTCCGCAAAACAAACCCTCAGTGAACTGCGTTAAAATCTCAGCAGCAGACAACTCTTCGTGAGCAAGAACAAAATATACTTTCTCACAACTCAGTAGAAAGTTTTCCACAAGCGTTGTAAACCATAATCAGTTTTATACAACTACCTGCTGGATCAAATATTTCTACAGCAAATCCCGCATACGGTTCATCCACATTCACAACTCTACACCCTGCCTCCTTCCTTATAGAATCTTCCCCACTCTAGCATCTTCCCCACTACTGATGTTAGGCTGACAGGTCGAGAGTTCTCTGTTTTCTCCCTCCCTCCTTTCTTAAAAAGTGGGATAACATTAGCCATTCTCCAATCCTCAGGAACTGATCCTGAATCTAATGAACATTGGAAAATGATTAGCAATGCATCCGCAATTTCCAGGGCCACCTCCTTTAGTACCCTAAGGTGCAGACCATCTGGACCTGGGGATTTGTCAGCCTTCAGTCCCATCAGTCTACTCATCACCGTTTCCTTCCTAATGCCAATTTGTTTCATTTCCTCTGTTAGCCTATGTCCTTGGCCCATCCATACATCTGGGAGATTGCTTGCGTCTTCCTTAGTGAAGACAGATCTAAAGTACTTATTAAATTCTTCTGCCATTTCTCTATTTCCCATAACAATTTCACCCAATTCATTCTTCAAGGGCCCGACATTGTTCTTAACTATCTTCTTTCTCTTCACATACCTAAAAAAGCTTTTGCTATCCTCCTTTATGTTCCTTGCTAGCTTGCGTTCGTACCTCATTTTTTCTCCCCGTATTGCCTTTTTAGTTAAGTTCTGTTGTTCCTTAAAAATTTCCCAATCATCTGTCCTCCCACTCACCTTAGCTGTCATACTTCCCTTTTTTTAATGCTATGCAATTTCTGACTTCCTTTGTCAACCACTGTGGCCCCTCCCCCCCCCCTTTGAATCCGTCCTTCTCTGGGGGATGAACTGATTTTGCACATTGTGCATTATTCCCAAGAATACCTGCCATTGCTTTTCCACTGTCTTTTCTGCTAGGATATCCGTTCAGTTAACTTTAGCCAGCTCCTCCCTCATGGCTCCATAGTTTCCCCTGTTCAACTGCAACACTGACAACCTCCGAGCTGCCCTTATCCTTCTCAAATTGCAGATAAAAACATCATATTATGATCACTACCTCCTAATGGCTCCTTTACTTCAAGATCGCTTATCAAATCCTGTTCATTACATAACACTAAATCCAGAATAGCCTTCTCCCTGGTCGGCTCTCGTACAAGCTGTTCCAAGAATGCATCCCGTAGGCACTCTACAAACTCCCTATCCTGGGGTCCAGCACCAACCAGATTCTCCCAGTTCACCTGCATGTTGAAATCCCCCATAACTACTGCGACATTACCTTTGCCACATGCCAATGTTAACTCTCTATTCAACTTGCACCCAATATCCATGCTACTGTTTGGTGGCCTGTAGACAACACCCATTTGGGTCCTTTTGCCCTTACTGTTCCTCAGGTCTATCCACACAGACTCCACTTCTCCTGATCCTATGTCCCCCCTTTCCAAGGACTGAATCTCATTCCTCACCAACAGGGCCACCACATCCCCTCTGCCAACATTTCTGTCCCTACGATAGCACGTATACCATTGTATATTCATTTCCCAGGTCTGATCTCCCTGCAGCCATGTCTCCGTTATCCCAACAACATCATAGTTACCCATTCGCACCTGAGCTTCAAGCTCATCCGCCTTATTTCTGACACTTCGTGCATTCAGAAATAGAATATTTAACCCATTTCTCCTCTCTCTGTTTGAATCTCTGCCTATCTTTGCTCCCCGAACTCCCATGGGGCTATACGCCCCTAGAATTTTGTTGTCCTTGCTAAATTTACTTATTCTTTCTGCTCATTTAACTCCATGTTCCGTCAGATCATCCCACTGTACATGTGTCCTCCTTATCACTTGTTCCGCCTCACCTTCCTCTACTACACACTTAATATTCCGGAACCGTGTAGTCCCCACCTGTCCTTTATTCTTCATCTCGCTATCCTCTCTCACATTCTGGAGAAAAAACAGGAGAAAATGGACAAGAAAGTTAAAAACCTGGAAGAAATAACGAGAGACACTATTGAGAGAGTGAAGAAAATGGAAGATAATACTCTTGCCTGGATATCAGAAAGAAAACGACTGTTGGAAAAAATAGACGTGCTTGAAAATTTTAGTAGACAAAATAATATTAAAATTGTTGTTCTTAAAAGAAGGTATAGAGGGAGAGGACCCGATAATTATTTTTGAAAAATGGATCCCGGAAAATTTGGAAATGGAAGAGGGAACCCAGTTGATTGAAATCGAAAGGGTCCACAGAGCTTTAAGATCAAAACCCACGACCAATCTTGATAAAATGCTTAAGATATCAAGATAAAGAAAAGATCCTGAAGGCGGCTGCCCAATATGCCAGAAAGAAAAATGAGCCATTGCTGATAGAAGGGAAAGCAGTTCTTTTCTATCCTGATATAAGTTATGACCTTTCGAAGAGAAAGAAGAAATTGAAGCCAGCAAAAAATGTTTTATGGGAAAAGGGTTATAAATTTATATTGCGCCACCCAGCAACACTGATAATTTTTTTGGATGACGGAAAAAGAAGATTTTCTACTGATCATCGGGATGCAGAGGAGTTTGCACAAGAACTCCCAAATATTCACTAGTCACAGTAAAGATTTAAAAGTGAAGCAGATTAAAGATGAAGACAGGGACACTGAAGTGAGTTGATGGACATTAAGGACAGAAGAATATTTAAATATACTTTTAATTATATGATACAGGGGGAGAAAGGTAAACATTTTAGAAATATTAATCGAGAGTAGTGATATTATTTTTTCTTATATATACTTTTTTCATTTTACGGGGGAGCTGGGTGAACTTCGGATCGATCGCTATGGGATTCACGTGTGTAATCATGGCGTTTGCCATGACCCGCACAACAGAGGGGGGTAATGTTGTGTTTTTTTTATTCACAAAATTAGCAGGGGTTTTATTTTTCTTTTATCTTTCTTTCTTTGCCTGGATGATCGGAGGGGAGACACATAGCAACATGGAGAATTTTAAAATAATTCCCCAAGGTACTATGAGAGTTGAAATATTATGTATTATTATAGACTGGAGTAACCACGTTAAACATAATGAAACTGATTTGAATATTAAATTGATGAAACAAGTTGGTCAAGATTATGTCTTGACAGTATGACAAATACAATAAATGTTCGACTAAGATTAGTACTATATAACATTTTACATCAAATATATATTACACCACAAAAAATAGATTAAACTCAAATTTATGATCAATGTTTTCGATGTAATCAATAAATTGGTAATTTTTTACACTCTACTTGGTCTTGTTCTAAAATTCAACCTTTTTGGACGAATTTAAGAGTTTTACTGGAACAAATTATTGGAATATAACTTCCACACAATTCAATATTATTTTTACAAGGCGATATTGAAGGGATAAAATCAAAATCCAAATTGAATAAACATCAGAAAGAATTCCTAAAAATTGCATTGGCAGTAGCCAGAAAGGCTATTGCAGTTACTTGGAAATCGGATTCATACTTAAGTATAGATCGTCGGAAGAATGAAATTTTTAGCTGCATTCCACTTGGAAAAATTATTTATAAATTATTTATAATTTAAGAGATAAATATGAAATATTTCTGAAAATTTGGCGCCCTTATATACAAAAAATAGGATTAAATATATAGGTGCTCCGAAGATAAAATTATTGGTTATCTGGGGAAATAAATAAATATACATATTAAAGCTATTATGAACTCCATGGAGCATGTGGGGATCTTCCGATATCCAGGCATTCTTTCTTTCTTTCTTTATTTTTTCTTCTTTTTTTTCTATCGGGATGTTGGGGGGAGGGGAAGGTTTTTTTTTTCTTTCTGTAACCTATTTGAAAATTAATTTAACACACACAAATTGTTGGGGGAACAGCAGGCCGGGAAGTTTCTATTGAAAAGAGTAAACAGTCCACGGTTCAGACTGAAACACTTCATCAGACCTGTGTTGCTTAAGGGTTCCGGCAAATTCATCCCCTGTCCTAATGAGGGGCTGCGGGGGATGGGGTCGTGGGAAAGGGGAGAAAGTCATCCTCATCTGCCATCTTTGCCCCTTCCACGGGCCTGTTCCTGTGCTGTACTGCTCTATATTCTCTGTTCCCAGTTTCGAAGAATGGAAGGAGATCTCATGGAAACACAAAATTCTTTCACGGGTCAACAGGCAGGAGTGAGGGAGGATGTTTCCCCTGTCGGAGGAGTCAAAGGCCAGGGGTCTCTCTGCTCTCCGTCCAGCGGAAAACCCTTGAGGAGACCTCGGGGCCGCGCTGCCCGAGTCTCCCCCCGATCCCCGTGGCCGCGCTGCCCGAGTCTCCCCCCGATCCCCGGGACCGCGCTGCCCGAGTCTCCCCCCCCCGATCCCCGGGGCCGCGCTGCCCGAGTCTCCCCCTGATCCCCGAGGCCGCGCCGCCCGAGTCACCCCCCGATCCTCGGGGCCGCGCCGCCCGAGTCTCCCCCCGATCCCCGGGGCCGCGCCGCCCGAGTCTCCCCCCGATCCCCGGGACTGCGCTGCCCGAGTCTCCCCCCCCCCGATCCCCGGGGCCGCGCTGCCCGAGTCTCCCCCCCCGATCCCAGGGGCCGCGCCGCCCGAGTCTCCCCCTCCCGATCCCCGGGGACTCTCTAATTCTCTGCTTCTGCCCCCCAGTCTCTGTCACCCTGGATGTGGAAACGGCGGGTCCGTGTCTCGAGGTGTTTGAGGATCGGAAGAGTGTGAGAGGGACCCGGACCTGGAGGAATCTCCCTGACACCGGGAAGAGATTGACACACTGGGAATGTGTGCTGGGATCGGAGGGATTCACATCGGGGAGACATTACTGGGAGGTGGAGGTGACGGGGATTCAGTTCTGGTTTCTGGGAATCGCCGCAGAGTCTGAGAAGAGGAAGGGAGGGTTCGGACTGAGACCGGAGACCGGATTCTGGGTCATCGGGCGGATTGATGACGTGTTACATCGGGATTATGACATGATCCGTGTTCTCACCTCCCCCGAGTCCCGTCTCGCTGCCGGCCCCATCCCACGGAGGGTGGGAGTTTATCTCAGTTACGAGTCCGGGACAGTTTCATTTTACAACGCGGAGACCAAGTCCCATCTCCACACCTTCACTGGGAATAAATTCCCGGGGAAACTTTATCCTTTCTTCCGGACTGCGGTTGTAGTAAACCAATGGCTGAGAATCTGCTCCGGTTCCGCTGCGGGTCTGTAAACGGGTCGGGTCCCAGGACCGGCGTCAGGAGTAAAGTCCCTGTAAATATAAATGTGCAGAGAGTGCAGCTAAATACGTGGCTAAGGAGATGGTGCAGGAGGGAGGGCTTCATGTTTCTGGACAATTGGCCTTTGTTCCCGGGAAGGTGGGGTCTGTTCCGATGGGATGGTTTGCCCCTGAACTGGAAGGGGACTAACATCCTTGCAGGTAGATTTACTAGTGCTGCTCGGGGGGCGTGGGGGAAGGGGGTTAAACTAGATTTGCAGTGGGAGGGGAACCAGAGTGTTAGAGCAGATAGTGAGGTGGAGGAGGATAAAGGTCATGCGAGGACTGCATGTATAGACAGAAATCAAAGGTTTGTATATTAGGTTGTAAATTAATTTTCAGAACTTTAGAAACTGGAGAAAACAAAGATTTCTAAAAAAGATTTTAATGAAGAACATGACCAGAACATATGTGAAAAAGTGGCTACTTCAGTTTTACACCTATCGCAATAATTGTCTATGTTAGGAAAAAATTTGGATAGTCTCTCCTTTGTTAAATAGTAACAGTGAACAATTTTAAATTGAATTAAACACTGATTGGTTCATATTAAAGAAGAATTGACCATCTTCATTAACAAAGGTCATATTAAGTTCTCTTTCCCAAACTTGTTTAATCTTTAGTGATTAAGGGGATCTGTTTTTTTTGCAGATTTATTTATTTTTATTTTCATTTATTTTGTGATGGTCGATTGATGACTTTTGAAGAGTTAATTAGCAAATATTCTCTCTCTCATACACACTTACTGCAATATCTTCAGGTTAGACATTTTTTTACAAAAAATAATTATCTAAGTTCCCATATATGCAAGAATCTGATTCTGCATTACTAGTCAGGGAAAATATCACAGCTGTGCGTAGACAGGACAGCCCGGAGGGCTTGTCTACAGAGGCCATATGGGTGGAGCTGAGGAACGGGAAAGGTGTGACCACTCTAATAGGGGTGTATTATAGACCGCCCAATAGTCAGAGAGAATTGGAGGAGCAAGTCTGTATATAGTAGACCGATGTAAGAAACAGGAAGTTGTAATAGTAGGAGATTTTAACTTTCCACATATTGACTGGGACTCCCAAACTGTAATAGGGCTAGATAGCTTGGAGTTTGTGAAATGTTTTCAGGAATGTTTTCTAAATCAATATATAGAGGTACCTACAAGAGAGGATGCAATACTTGATCTCCTATTAGGAAACCAGACAGTCAGGTGACAGAAGTATGTGTTGGCGAACATTTCGGGTCCAGTGACCATAATGTCATCAGTTTCAAGTTAATTATGGATAAGGATAGGTCTGGTCCTCGAGTTGAGTTTCTAAATTGCAGAAGGGCCAATTTTGTGGAAATGAGAAAAGATCTAGGAAGAGTGGATCGGGATAAGTTTTTTTTCCCTGACAAGGATGTGTTCAGTAAGTGGAATGCCTCCAAATGTGAAATTTTGAGGGTGCAGAGTTTGCATTTTCCTGCCAGGATTAAAGACAAAGTTAACAGGCATAGAGGTTTTCAAGGGATATTGGCGATCTGGTTAAGAAAAAGGGATAAGTGTTTAGCAGGTAGAGGCAACAAAGAGCAAATGAGTTACTTAGAGTATAGAAAACGTAAGAAAATACTAAAGAAGGAAATCTGGAAGGAAAAGAAGAAGACATGAGGTGGCTTTGGCAGATAATGTGAAGGAAAACCTGAAGGGTTTCTACAAGTATATTAAGAGTAAAAGGATTCTAAGGGACAAAATTGGTCCCCTAGAAGATCAGAGTGGTCGTCTATGTGTGGAGCCTTACGAGATGGCGGAGATCTTAAATAGTTTTTTTGCATCAGTATTTACTCAGGAAACTGGCATAGTGTATATGGAGAAAGGGAAACAAGCAGTAGTGTCATGGAACATTTGTAGATTAATGAGGAGGAGGTGCTTGCTGCCTTACAGTACATAAAGGTAGATAAATCCCACGGGCCTGACTTGATATTTCCTCGGACCATGGGAGAGACTAGAGTAGAAATTCCAGGGGCCCTGTCAGAAATATTTAAAATGTCCTCAGCCACGGATGCAGTGCCGGAGGATTGGAGGGTAGCTCATGTTATTCCGTTGTTTAAAAAAGGCTCCAATAGTAAACCAGGTAATTACAGGCCAGTGAGCCTGACATCAGTAGTAGGTAAATAATTGGAAGATGTTCTGAGAGATCGGATTTACAAGTATTTGGACAGCCAAGGGCTGATTAAGGATAGTCAGTGTGGCTTTGTGCATGGTAGATCGTGTTTAATAAATCTTGATGAGTTTTTCGAGAAGGTTACCAACAAAGTAGGTGAAGGAAAGGCTGTGGATGTTGTCTACATGAACTGTAGTAAGGCCTTTGACAAGGTCCCACATGGGAGGTTAGTTCAGAAGTTTCAGACATGAGGTATCCATGGAGAGTTTGGAGAGATTGAAAGAGTGCAGAGAAGATTTACTAGGATGTTGCCAGGTCTTAAGGAGTTGAGTTACAGGGAAAGATTGAACAGGTTAGGACTTTATTCCTTGAAGCGCAGAAGAATGAGGGGAGATTTGATAGAGGTTTACAAAATTATGGGGGATATAGACAGTAAATGCGAGTATGTTCTTTCCATTTAGATTAGGAACGATAAATACGAGAGGACATGGTTTTAGGGTGAAAGGGGAAAACTTTAGGGGGAACATTAGGAGGAACTTCTTCACTCAGAGGGTATTGGGAGTGTGGAACGAGCTGCCATCTGACATGGTGAATGAGGGCTCACTCTTGTTTTAAGAATAAATTGGATAGATACATGGATGGGAGAGGTCTGGAGGGTTACGGACTGGGTGCAGGTCAATGGGACGAGCGGAATAAAGTTTCCGCACAGACTATTATTAATCATATAATTTTAAATCATTTGCAAGCCTATTAATGTTGTTTGTAAACCACGTAATGTGTGTTAACGACTGAAAGCTTAAAATCCTCATCAATCTGTCCACTGTTTGACCTATTAATTGTAAATTGCAATAAATACCTCTAATCTATAAAGCTACGTCATCTGTATATTGTGATTAACCCAGGGTATCCCATTTTCCCATCTCAGAGAAAATATCATTAATCATAATATTAAATAATTAAGGGCTACAAATACTGCCCTGTGGGATCCCATTCTCTATCTCATAGAAACACAAACATAACATGCCGACCCGTAGTTGGACAGTCCATCCAAAAAAAACCTCAAAAAAATTATACAATGTCCCCCTCACTCCTAATTTAATCAAAAGTCCTTTCTTCCATTTCATTTCCCTATTCAGTATCAAGAAATACTGCTATTACAACATCTTTATTTAATTGTGCTTTCCGAATATCATCTTCCAAACCTAAAACTGAATCTAATGTCATTTCACCCTTCCAAAATTCACTCTAATAAAACACTTTATCATCACTCTTTCCAAAATCTAACTCAAGCGCTTGATTACCAGACATTCCATAAGTTTACATAAATGAGATATTCACGATATAGGCCCTTAACTAGAAGGATCAAATGGGGATCTGCCAGGTTTTAGAATAGGCACTACTATTTCCATTTTCCATGAGGAAAGTAGATGCACAATTCAAACATTTAATATTTTCACAAAAGTGAATTATATACAATTACAATTTCAAATATCACTCTGTCCTGGGGACACCTGACCTGCATCATTAATAGACTTCTTAAATTCATACAAAGAAATCTCTCCATCAGTGATACCATCATTGCTACAGCTGACTTCCAACACATCAGGGTATTCACTGAAAAACATAGCCCTACATTGTTTAACTTCTTCACTTAAATTATCCTGATTATGAATCTCAGCAAATGACCCAGCCAGTAACACAACCTACCCGGTTTCAGTAACAATCATTTTGCCCTCATTAATCAACACTGGAATATTATGATCCCCACAAAACCGCCATTTTCTAAATCCTATCCCAAACAATTCCAAGTTTGATATCCCTTCCAATATTATCTCCATATAACCTCCAGTAAATCACCTACTTCCTCACCACGGCCTTTGCCCTTTTATTGTCAAAAATGTAACTCGGAGACTGATGCACCATCACAGAAAAACTCATATTTCTCCCAATTTTGACCCATCGCATTATGGCGGAGGACGACAGGGTCGGGGCCTGTTTGGTGTTCTGTGTCGATGAACGCCAGGTAACAGGCTAGTAGCTGGCGCTCGAAGGGGCTGTAGCGCGCTCTCCGGTGGGATTGCCTGGGAGGATGGTGTGCTGGGCTCCTGTATCGACAAGTGCCATCCACCTCTGCGTGTTTCCCTTTCCCCAATGTACTACGACAGGTATATGTGGCCTCAGGTCCCCCGGGCGGGAGAGGGCGAGAGAGCAAATGCGCCGGGGGCCCTGGCCTTCATCCTATGGGGGGGGGGGCTGGGCGGGGAGAAGGTCTGCCAACCCTGTGGTGAGGCGCTTGATGGCTGAGGTGGGACATTTCCTGTCTCAGGAAATCTCTGAGTTCTGTCCTGAGGGCAGGCGAGGCAGTTTCAGGTAAGTGAGGTGCAGAGGGTGGGTTGGTGTGGGCATGGTCTGGCCGAGCGGTCTGGGGGATGGGGGCGCCCCCTGCCTCGGATTCGGTGGCGGGACAGATGGTGGTCTTGTTGTAGCTAGATTTGCCCCTGCAATGCTCCTTCCACAGGGTATATAGGTTGGGGGTGGGGATGCCATCTATGCTGTCACGGTCCACCCCTGCACGCAGCAGGTCTGTGTACAGCTGCCTGCGTGTAAAGTGGGGAGGGGTAGTGTTTGGAGCCCTTGCATCTGTCTCGCGGACCTGGGCGGATGCCCCCCTCAGCATATATTCCAGTCCCTCCAGGAGGGTGATGGCCTCCCGTACGGTCCCACCGCTGGCTGGTGCCATGGGGGGCAGGATGACTGACTCAAGTCGGGACGCGAGGTAGTGACCGGGTATCCTGCTGGGGCACCGGTCACTCCTGTGTCTTCGAGGAAGTTGCGGTCGCAGGCACCTTGACAGATGCCGTTGACCAGTGCCCTTTCCCTGATAACCCGGGTGCCCTCGCTGACGGTACCCCATTGCGGCCGCCTGTGGAGATCCCACTCCAGAAGGGTGGGATATCGGGCTCACAGCGCGGTCACTACCCGAACCCGCAGTGTAGTGCCCTCGCTGACCGTACCGCATTGCGGCCGCCTGTGGAGATCCCACTCCAGAAGGGTGGGATATCGGGCTCACACCGCTGTCACTACCCGAACCCGCAGGGTAGTGCCCTCGCTGACCGTACCCTATTGCGGCCGCCTGTGGAGATCCCACCCTTCCTCGGGGTCTCACCGCGGTCACTACCCGAACCCGCAGGGTAGTGTCATCGCTGACCGTACGCCATTGCGGCCGCCTGTGGAGATCCCACTCCAGAAGGGTGGGATCTCGGGGTCTCACCCCGGTCACTACCCGAACCCGCAGGGTAGTGTCATCGCTGACCGTACCCCATTGCGGCCGCCTGTGGAGATCCCACTCCAGAACGGTGGGATCTCGGGGTCTCACCGCGGTCACTACCCGAACCCGCAGGGTAGTGCCCTCACTGACCGTACCCCATTGCGGCCGCCTGTGGAGATCCCACTCCAGAAGGGTGGGGTACCGGGCTCTCACCGCGGTCAGTAACCGATCCCGCAGGGTAGTGCCCTCGCTGACCGTACCCCATTGCGGCCGCCTGTGGGGATCCCACTCCAGAAGGGTGGGTTCTCAGGGTCTCACCCCGGACACTACCCGAACCCGCAGGGTAGTTTCATCGCTGACCGTACCCCATTGCGGACGCCTGTGGAGATCGCACTCCAGAACGGTGGGATCTCGGGGTCTCTTCGCGGTCACTACCCGAACCTGCAGGGTAGTGCCCTCGCTGACCGTACCCCATTGCGGCCGCCTGTGGAGATCCGACTCCAGAAGGGTGGGATCTCAGGGTCTCACCCCGGTCACTACCCGAACCCGCAGGGTAGTTTCATCGCTGACCGTACCCCATTGCGGCCGCCTGTGGAGATCGCACTCCAGAACGGTGGGATCTTGGGGTCTTTTCGCGGTCACTACCCGAACCCGCAGGCTAGTGCCCTCGCTGACCGTACCCCATTGCGGCCGCCTGTGGAGATCCCACTCCAGAAGGTTGGGATCTCGGGTTCTCACCGCGGTCACTACGCGAACTCGCAGGGTAGTGCCCTCGCTGACCGTACCCGATTCCGCAGGGTAGTGCCCTCGCTGACCGTACCCGATTGCGGCCGCCTGTGGGGATCCCACTCCAGAAGGGTGGGATATCGGGGTCTCACCGCGGTCACTACCCGATCCCGCAGGGCAGTGCCCTCGCTGACCGTACCACATTGCGGCCGCCTGTGGGGATCCCACTCCAGAAGGGTGGGATCTCGGGGTCTCACCGCGGTCACTACCCGATCCCGCAGGGTAGTGCCCTCGCTGACCGTACCCCATTGCGGCCGCCTGTGGGGATCCCACTCCAGAAGGGTGGGATATCGGGGTCTCACCGCGGTCACTACCCGATCCCGCAGGGTAGTGCCCTCGCTGACCGTACCACATTGCGGCCGCCTGTAGAGATCCCACTCCAGAAGGGTGGGGTACCGGGCTCTCACCGCGGTCACTACCCGATCCCGCAGGGTAGTGCCCTCGCTGACCGTACCGCATTGCGGACGCCTGTGGGGATCCCACTCCAGAAGGGTGGGGTACCGGGCTCTCACCGCGGTCACTACCCGATCCCGCAGGGTAGTGCCCTCGCTGACCGTACCCGATCCCGCAGGGTAGTGCCCTCGCTGACCGTACCCCATTGCGGCCGCCTGTGGAGATCCCACTCCAGAAGGGTGGGGTACCGCGCTCTCACCGCGGTCAGTACCCGATCCCGCAGGGTAGTGCCCTCGCTGACCGTACCCCATTGCGGCCGCCTGTGGAGATCCCACTCCAGAAGGGTGGGATATCGGGCTCTCACCGCGGTCACTACCCGATCCCGCAGGGTAGTGCCCTCGCTGACCGTACCCCATTGCAACCGCCTGTAGAGATCCCACTCCAGAAGGGTGGGATATCGGGCTCTCACCGCGGTCACTACCCGATCCCGCAGGGTAGTGCCCTCGCTGACCGTACCCCATTGCGGCCGCCTGTGGAGATCCCACTCCAGAAGGGTAGGGTACCGGGCTCTCACCGCGGTCACTACCCGATCCCGCAGGGTAGTGCCCTCGCTGACCGTACCCCATTGCGGCCGCCTGTGGGGATCCCACTCCAGAAGGGTGGAGTACGGGGCTCTCACCGCGTTCCCTACCCGATCCCGTAGGGTAGTGCCCTCGCTGACCGTACCCCATTCGGCCGCCTGTAGAGATCCCACTCCAGAAGGGTGGGGTACGGGGCTCTCACCGCGGTCACTACCCGATCCCGCAGGGTAGTGCCCTCGCTGACCGTACCCCATTGCGGCCGCCTGTGGAGATCCCACTCCAGAAGGGTGGGATATCGAGCTCTCACCGCGGTCACTACCCGATCCGGCAGGGTAGTGCCCTCGCTGACCGTACCCCATTGCGGCCGCCTTTGGGGATCCCTCTCCAGAAGGGTGGGGTACACAGATGCCTTGTGCAGGAAGGCACAGAGTCGAATGTACTTCCTAAGAAGGTTGGTGTCATTCAATGTCTGTAGTGAGATGCTGAAGATGTTCTATAGGTCAGTTGTGGAGAGCGCCCTCTTCTTTGTGGTGGCGTGTTGGGGAGGAATCATTAAGAAGAGAGACGCCTCACGTCTTAATAAGCTGGTAAGGAAGGCGGGCTCTGTCGTGGGCAAAGTACTGGAGAGTTTAACATCGGTAGCTGAGCGAAGGGCGCTGAGTAGGTTACGGTCAATTATGGATAACTCTGAACATCCTCTACATAGCACCATCCAGAGACAGAGAAGCAGTTTCAGTGACAGGTTACTATCGATGCAATGCTCCTCAGACAGGATGAAGAGGTCAATACTCCCCAATGCCATTAGGCTTTACAATTCTACCGCCAGGACTTAAGAACTTTTTAAAAGCTATTATTAATGCTTTTTGAGACGGTGATTTAGATGCATATCATATATTTTACTGAGTTAAGTATTGTATGTAATTAGTTTTGCTACAACAAGTGTATGGGACATTGGAAAAAAGTTGAATTTCCCCATGGGGATGAATAAAGTATCTATCTATCTATCTATCTATCTATCTATCTATCTATCTATCTATCTATCTATCTATCTATCTATCTACCGGGCTCTCACCGCGGTAAGTACCCGATTCCGCAGGGTAGTGCCCTCGCTGACCGTACCCCATTGCGGCCGCCTGTGGGGATCTCACTCCAGAAGGGTGGGGTACCGGGCTCTCACCGCGGTCACTAACCGATCCCGCAGGGTAGTGCCCTCGCTGACCGTACCCCATTGCGGCCGCCTGTGGAGATCCCACTCCAGAAGGGTGGGATATCGGGCTCTCACCGCGGTCACTACCCGATCAGGCAGGGTAGTGCCCTCGCTGACCGTACCCCATTGCGGCCGCCTGTGGAGATCCCACTCCAGAAGGGTGGGGTACCGGGCTCTCACCGCGGTCAGTAACCGATCCCGCAGGGTAGTGACCTCGCTGACCGTGCCCCATTGCGGCCGCCTGTGGAGATCCCACTCCAGAAGGGTGGGATATCGGGCTCTCACCGCGGTCACTACCCGATGCCGCAGGGTAGTGCCCTGGCTGACCGTACCCCATTGCGGCCGCCTGTGGAGATCCCACTCCAGAAGGGTGGGATATCGGGCTCTCACCGCGGTCACTACCCGAACCCGAAGGGTAGTGCCCTCGCTGACCGTACCCCATTGCGACCGCCTGTGGAGATCCCACTCCAGAAGGGTGGGATATCGGGCTCTCACCGCGGTCACTACCCGATTCCGCAGGGCTGTGCCCTCGCGGACTCCTGTTTGTGGCGCCCGCAGCGCATTGTTTGTGCTCTGCTGGTCAGAGAGGCTTCCCAGGGCGCTTGCCTCCTGATGGGAGAGGCTGAGGTTGGGCCACCCTCGTCCAACAGCCGGAGCAGCCAGGCCGCGAGGTGCTCGCCTGGTCGTTGGCGGTACCGATCCGCCTGTTGTGTCGGCTCCTTGGGGGAGAAGTCCCGGGTCTCCGTGGTCTCGAAGTGACCAGGGGTAGGTCTGGGCGGGTCCCCCCCCCCTCCCCTTCCTCGCTGGGGTGAACCTGGGACCGCGTGGTGACGGGTCGGGCATGTTGGAGCTCGGATGAGAATGGGGAAGGGTGGTTGTGGGACCTAGGCTCCTCGGGCTCCACCTCTCCGTCGCTATCCAGCCGGATGTCCCCATCCTCCAGCCACGCGTCCAGCTTGTCGCCGCGCTGGACAAGGGCTCGAATCTTCAGCGGGTCCGGCTGCCAGCCAGACCGACGGGCTGCCCGCGCCTGCTGCAGTTGTGTGAGCCTGCAGGCGGCCTCAGTTCCCCCGACCCCGAGCTCCTTGGCTCGGCTCTGGGCAGCTTGTGCTGCCTCCCGCAGTGAGCAGCAGTTGTGTGAGCCTGCTGGCGGCCTCAGTTCCCCCGACCCCGAGCTCCTTGGATCGGGTCCGGGCAGCTTGTGTCCCGCAGCGAGCAGCAGTTGTGTGAGCCTGCGGGCGGCCTCAGTTCCCCTGACCCCGGGCTCCTTGGCTCGGCTCTGGGCAGCTTGTGCTGCCTCCCGCAGCGAGCAGCAGTTGTGTGAGCCTGCTGGCGGCCTCAGTTCCCCCGACTCCGAGCTCCTTGGCTCGGCTCTGGGCAGCTTGTGCTGCCTCCCGCAGCGAGCAGCAGTTGTGTGAGCCTGCGGGCGGCCTCAGTTCCCCCGACCCCGGGCTCCTTGGCTCGGGTCTGGGCAGCTTGTGCTGCCTCCCGCAGCGTGCAGCAGTTGTGTGAGCCTGCAGGCGGCCTCAGTCCCCCCGTCCCCGAGATCCTTGGCTCGGGTCTGGGCAGTTTGTGCTGCCTCCCGCAGTGAGCAGCAGTTGTGTGAGCCTGCGGGCGGCCTCAGTTCCCCCGACCCCGGGCTCCTTGGCTCGGGTCCGGGCAGCTTGTGCTGCCTCCCGCAGCGTGCAGCAGTTGTGTGAGCCTGCAGGCGGCCTCAGTTCCCCCGACCCCGAGATCCTTGGCTCGGGTCTGGGCAGCTTGTGTCCCGCAGCGTGCAGCAGTTGTGTGAGCCTGCAGGCGGCCTCAGTTCCCCCAACCCCGAGATCCTTGGCTCGGGTCTGGGCAGCTTGTGCTGCCTCCCGCAGTGAGCAGCAGTTGTGTGAGCCTGCGGGCGGCCTCAGTTCCCCTGACCCCGGGCTCCTTGGCTCGGCTCTGGGCAGCTGGTGCTGCCTCCCGCAGCGAGCAGCAGTTGTGTGAGCCTGCAGGCGGCCTCAGTTCCCCTGACCCCGAGCTCCTTGGCTCGGGTCCGGGCAGCTTGTGCTGCCTCCCGCAGCGAGCAGCAGTTGTGTGAGCCTGCAGGCGGCCTCAGTTCCCCCGACCCCGGGCTCCTTGGCTCGGGACCGGGCAGCATGTGCTGCCTCCCGCAGCGTGCAGCAGCGCTGCCGGAGCTCTTCCGGCTCCTTGTCCTTCTGACCACATCAGTGCTGAATGTGGTCGGTAATCCTGCCCTGGTGTCTCAGCAGGGACGCAAACAACCGGGAGACACCCCTTTGACTCCCCCTGGCTTTGGGGAACCCTGATTCCTTAAGGAGGGAGAACACGTGGTGGCCCAGCTTCTCGCCACGGGGGTCTAACTGCTCCGACCGGTCCACTGGTTTCCCGTGGTCTGCCAGCATGCTGGCCAGACTCTCAAACCCCTCCCTTTCATCCGTCCACCCGGGGATCTTATTCCGGATGCCTGCACTGGCTTTCTTCCCCTTGTTCCAGAACATTCTCCCCTGTGCTCTGTGTCCAGCCAAGAGCTATGAGATGCTGAACCCAAAGTCCACTGCAGATGCTGTGGTCAAATC
Organism: Hemitrygon akajei; assembly: GCF_048418815.1. Taxonomy (NCBI): domain Eukaryota; kingdom Metazoa; phylum Chordata; class Chondrichthyes; order Myliobatiformes; family Dasyatidae; genus Hemitrygon; species Hemitrygon akajei. The sequence goes on from NW_027331924.1 coordinate 2,780,462, forward strand.
AAGACGTACAAACAAGCTGAATGAACTCGGAGAGTGGGAAAAAGGGAAGGGAGAGTGGGGAGAAGGGAAGGGAGAGTGGGGAGAAAGGGAAAGGAGAATGGGGAGAATGGGAAGGGAGAGTTGGGAGAAAGGGAAAGGAGAATGGGGAGCAGGGAAGGGAGAATGGGGAGAAGGGAGAGTGTTGAGAAGGGAAGGGAGAGTGGGGAGAAGGGAAGGGAGAGTGGGGGTAAGGGAAAGAGAGAGTGGGAGAAAGGGAAGGGAGAGTGGGGAGAAGGGAAGGGAGTGTGGGGAGAAGGGAACGGAGTGTGGGGAGAAGGGAGTGGGGGTAAGGGAAAGAGAGAGTGGGGAGAAAGGGAAGGGAGAGTGGGAGAAAGGGAAGTGAGAATGTGGAGAAGGGAGAGTGTTGAGGGAAGGGAGATGGGGAGAAGGGAAGGGAGAGTGGGGGTAAGGGAATGAGAGAGTGGGAGAAAGGGAAGGGAGAGTGGGGAGAAGGGAAGGGAGTGTGGGGAGAAGGGAAGGGAGTGTGGGGAGAAGGGAGAGTGGGGGTAAGGGAAAGAGAGAGTGGGGAGAAGGGAGAGTGGGAGAAGGGAAGGGAGAGTGGGGAGAAAGGGAAGGGAGAGTGGGGAGAAGGGAGAGTGGGGGTAAGGGAAAGAGAGAGTGGGGAGAAGGGAGAGTGGGAGAAAGGGAAGGGAGAGTGGGAGAGAAAGGGAAGGGAGAGTGGGAGAAAGGGAAGGGAGAGTGGGGTGAAAGGGAAGGGAGAGTGGGAGAAAGGGAAGGGAGAGTGGGGAGAAGTGAAGTATAGAGAGAAATAGAGATGGGAGATTGAGGAGTAGGAGAAGAAATTGAGGGAGAGTGGGAAAAGAGAGAGAAATCGGGCAGTGTGCATGTGAGAAAGAAAAGCGAGTGCGGGCAGTGGGGGACAGAGTCAGGAGAGTGAGAACGTGGGGATTGGGGACAGAGAACAGAGAGAGAGAATGAAGTGTGAGGAGTAGGAAAGAGAGAGGGAGAGTGAGGGCGGTTGGGCAGTGGGAGAGAGGGAAGGCAGCGTGGGGAGTTGCAGACACAGAGAAGGGGCTGTGTGCAATGATAGGGAACGTAGGGGGATCGGGTAATGTGAGAGAGGGAAAGAGTGGAGAGTATGAGAGAGAGGGACCAGTTGCAGAGAGAGAAAGTGGAACATGGAGCGAAAGAGAACAGTCAGGGTAAGGAGTGGGAGAGAGGAGGTAGAGTGGGAAGGATGTGAGCGAGAAGGTATCTTTTGCGGTTTGAGTGAAAGAAGGGAGAGTGAGAAGTGAGAGAGAGGGTGAGTGTGTAGTGGGAGAGAATGAAGGATGTGGAGTGCGTCAGAGAGTGGGAAAAGTGGGGACGGGGAGTGTGAGAAGGGAAAATGGGGAGTGGGACAAAGAAAGGTAAGTGTGAAGTGGAAGAGAACGAAGTGAGAGTGGGGAGAGGAAAGACAGGGGAGTGGGGAGAGGAAAGACGGGAGAGTGGGGCCTGGGAGACAGATTAGGGAGATAGGGGAATAGAAGAGAGAAGGGAGTGTGGGGTCCGGGAGAGAAACGGAGAGAGGGTATGTGAGGCAGAGAAGGGAGAGTGTGGTGTGAGACAGAAGAGATGGGGTAGTAAAAGAGAAAAGGGATTATGGGGGAGAGAGAGAGAGAGAGAGAGAGAGAGAGAGAGAGAGAGAGAGAGAGAGAGAGAGAGAGAGAGAGGGGGGGTGGGGGGGAGAGTGGGGATTGAAAGAGGGAGAAGACAGAGTGGGGAGATGAAGAGAGATAAGGAAGAATAGGGAATAGGTGAAGAATAAGGAACAGTGTGGTGTGGAAGAGGGATTCCGGAGGAAGGGGAGTACAACAGTGTCACTCCACTCTTCAGGAAGCGAGAGAGGCAGAGGGAAGGAAAATGAAGGCCAGCTGGTCTGACCTCAGTGTTTGGGAAGATGTTGGATTCGATTATTAAGGATGATGTCTCAGGGAACTTTGGGCAAATGATAAAAAGGGCCGGAGTCAGCATAGTTTCCTGACAAATCTGTTGAAATTCATTGAAGAAATAACAAGCGGGATAGACAAAGGACAATCGGTTGATGTCGTGTACTTTGAATTTCAGGCCTTTGAAAAGGTGGCAGACATGAGGCTGTTTAACAAGCTACGAGCCCATGATATTACAGAAAGAGTCCAGCACAGATAAAGCAGAGGCTAATTGACAGGAGGCAGAACGTGTGAATAAATGGAGCGTTTTCTGTCTGGCTGCAGATGTCCAGTGGCATTCCACAGGGGTCTGTGATGGGACCGATTATTATCTGATATATGGTGATGACTTGGATGATGTATTTGATGGCTTTGTTGCAAAATCTGCAGAGGACATGAACAGAGATGAGGAAATAGAGGCCACAGAAATTCCACCCATTGTTGCTTTGACGTTATCGGTGCCAAAGGTCTGCAGTTTCCTTCATTCCACTGCAACACTGCATCTACGTTGTGCTTCCCCTTCTCAAATTGCAAATTCAATCCCGGTTCATTGCATCACACCCTATCCTGAATAGCAGATCCCTTAGTGCAGTGGTCCCCAGCCACCAGGCCGCCGACCGGTATCGGGCCGCGAGGAAACAAAATGATTTGGCGATAGTGGGCTTAACCACGAGCTGCTCTCTGAAGCCACCTCGCAGGCATTCTAGAAATTCTCCCTCGGGGCATCCAGCACCAACCGGGTTTTCCCAATCGATTTGTGTACTGAAATCCCACATGACTATTGTAACGTTGACCTGCTGACTTGCATTTTCTATCTCCCGTAGTAGTTTGTAGACTACATCCTTACTACTGTTTGGGGGTCTGCACATACCTTCCACCAGGGTTTTCTTTGCACTTGCAGTTCCTTAGCTCTACCCACAACGACTCAGCACCTTCCGACCCTATGCCAGCTCTCTCTGATGGTTTGATTTTATTATGTTTACCAACAGGGCCACGCTTTCAGTGATGCCCACAACCTCATGTATGCCAGTCTGTAGCTCTTCCTCCACGTCAGTTTGTACAATGCGCGCATTCAAATGTAATATCTTCAGTCCTGTGTTCAGCCTTTTAGATTCTGTGGGTCTGTTCCATTGCAACTCATCCTGTCGACTGCCAGGTTGCCCCATCAGCAGCCTCTCATTGCCGGCAGTCTCACAACATACTGTCTCTGTCTACAAACCAACTACCTCATCCTCGGCGGTAGCACATCGGTTCCCAAACCCCTTACCTAACTCACAAAATGTCTTTTCAGGACCTGCTGACATTTTTTACCTGTCATTGATGCCAATATAGACAATAGACAATAGGTGCAGAAGTAGACCATTCGGCCCTTGGAGCCTGCACCGTCATTTTGAGATCATGGCTGATCAATTCCTATCAATACCCGGTTACTGACTTGTCCCCATATCCCTTGATTCCCCTATCCATAAGATACCTATCTAGCTCCTTCTTGAAAGCATCCAGAGAATTGGCCTCCACTACCTTCCGAGGCAGTGCATTCCAGACCCCCACAACTCTCTGGGAGAAGAAGGTTTTACTTAACTCTGTCCTAAATGACCTACCCCTTATTCTCAAACCATGCCCTCTGGTACTGGACTCTCCCAGCATCTGGAACATATTTCCTTCCTCTATCTTGTCCAATCCCTTAATAATCTTATATGTTTCAATCAGATCCCCTCTCAATCTCCTTAATTCCAGCGTGTACAAGCCCAGTCTCTCTAACCTCTCTGCGTAAGACAGTCCAGACATCCCAGGAATTAACCTCGTGAATCTACGCTGCACTTCCTCTACAGCCAGGATGTCCTTCCTTAACCCTGGAGATCAAAACTGTACACAATACTCCAGGTGTGGTCTCACCAGGGCTCTGTACAAATGCAAGAGGATTTCATTGCTCTTGTACTCAATTCCCTTTGTAATAAAGGCCAACATTCTATTAGCGTTCTTCACTGCCTGCTGCACTTGCTCATTCACCTTCAGTGACTGATGAACAAGGACTCCGAGATCTCTTTGTATTACTCCCTTACCCAACTCTACACCGTTCAGATAATAATCTGCCTTCCTGTTCTTACTCCCAAAGTGGGTAACCTCACACTTATTCTCATTAAACGCCATCTGCCAAGTATCTGCCCACTCACCCAGCCTATCCAAGTCACCCTGAATTCTCCTAACATCCTCATCACATGTCACACTGCCACCCAGCTTAGTATCATCAGCAAATTTGCTCATGTTATTTTCTATGCCTTCATCCAAATCGTTAACGTAAATGGTAAACAGCTGTGATCCCAATACCGAGCCCTGTGGCACCCCACTAGTCACCACCTGCCATTCTGAGAAACACCCATTCACCGCTACCCTTTGCTTTCTATCTGCCAACCAGTTTTCTATCCATGTCAATGCCTTTCCCCCGATGCCCTGAGCTTTAATTTAACCCATCAATCTTCTATGTGGGACCTTATCAAATGCCTTCTGAAAATCGAGGTACACTACATCCACTGGATCTCCCCCGTCTAACTTCCTGGTTACATCCTCGAAAAACTCTAGCAGATTAGTCAAGCATGATTTACCCTTGGTAAATCCATGCTGGCTCGGCCCAATCCTATCACTGCTATCCAGATATGCCACTATTTCATCCTTAATAATGGACTCTAGCATCTTTCCCACCACCGATGTCAGGCTGACTGGTCGATAGTTCTCTGTTTTCTCCCTCCCTCCTTTCTTAAAAAGTGGGACAACATTAGCCATTCTCCAATCCTCAGGAACTAATCCTGAATCTAAGGAACATTGGAAAATGATTATCAATGCATCCGCAATTTCCAGGGCCACCTCCTTTAGTACCCTAGGGTGCAGACCATCTGGACCTGGGGATTTGTCAGCCTTCAGTCCCATCAGTCTTCTCATCACCGTTTCCTTCCGAATGTCAATCTGTTTCATTTCCTCTGTTACCTTATGTCCTTGGCCCATCCATACATCTGGGAGATTGCTTGTGTCTTCCTTAGTGAAAACAGATCTAATGTACTCATTAAATTCTTCTGCCATTTCTCTGTTTCCCATAACAATTTCACCCAATTCATTCTTCAAGGGCCCAACATTGTTCTTAACTATCTTCTTTCTCTTCACATACCTAAAAAAGCTTTTGCTGTCTTTTTTTATATTCCTGGCTAGCTTGCGTTCGAACCTCATTTTTTCTCCCCGTATTGTCTTTTTAGTTAAGTTCTGTTGTTCCTTAAAAACTTCCCAATCATCTGTCCTCCCTCTCACCTTAGCTCTGTCATATTTTCTTTTTGTTAATGCTATGCAATCTCTGACTTCCTTTGTCAACCACTGAGGCCCCTTTCCCCCCTTTGAATCCTTCCTTCTCTGGGGGATGAACTGATTTTGCACCTTGTGCATTATTCCCAAGAATACCTGCCATTGCTGTTCCACTGTCTTATCTGCTATGCTATCCGTCCAGTCAACTTTGGCCAGCTCCTCCCCTGTTCAACTGCAACACTGACACCTCCGAGCTGCCCTTATCCTTCTCAAATTGCAGATAAAAGCTTATCATATTGTGATCACTACCTCCTAATGGCTCCTTTACTGCGAGATCGCTTATCAAATCCTGTTCATTACATAGATAGATAGATAGATAGATAGATAGATAGATAGATAGATAGATAGATAGATAGATAGATAGATAGATAGATAGATAGATAGATAGATACTTTATTCATCCACATGGGGAAATTCAACTTTTTTTCCAATGTCCCATACACTTGTTGTAGCAAAACTAATTACATACAATACTTAACTCAGTAAAAAAAATATGATATGCATCTAAATCACTATCTCAAAAAGCATTAATAATAGCTTTTAAAAAGTTCTTAAGTCCTGGCGGTAGAATTGTAAAGCTTAATGGCATTGGGGAGTATTGACCTCTTCATCCTGTCTGAGGAGCATTGCATCGATAGTAATCTGTCGCTGAAACTGCTTCTCTGTCTCTGGATGGTGCTATGTAGAGGATGTTCAGAGTTATCCATAATTGACCGTAGCCTACTCAGCGCCCTTCGCTCAGCTACATAACACTAAATCCAGAATAGCCTTGTCCCTGGTCGGCTCTCGTACAAGCTGTTCCAAGAATGCATCCCGTAGGCACTCTACAAACTCCCTATCCTGTGGTCCAGCACCAACCTGATTCTCCTAGTTCACCTGCATATTGAAATCCCCCATAACTACTGCGACATTACCTTTGCCACATGCCAATTTTAACTCCCTATTCAACTTGCACCCAATATCCATGCTACTGTTTGGTGGCCTGTAGACAACACCCATTTGGGTCATTTTGCCCTTACTGTTCCTCAGTTCTATCCACACAGACTCTACTTCTTTTTGTACCAACAAGTCTGGTTGCTCGCCCTCCCCCTTTAGAATGCCAGGGACCTGATTGGAGTCATCCCTGTCCCTGGCACCTGGACACATCTCACCATCCGGGTGACTCTATCGCCACCACAGAACAGCTGGTCGTTGGCTGACAACAGGAGGAGCTCTAACCCTGTTACGGCAGAGGGAGGATCGGGTGAGAGTTAATGTTCTGGAAATGGAGGGTTTGCCTCATGGATCAGAGGGAATGAAATGTTGGAGAGGCTTCAGTTGTTTCCTTTGTAGCGATGGGGGCTGAAGGGAGACCAGAGGCAGACTGAGGCTGAGTAGAAATCTGAGAGAAGAGAACCGACATCGTTCGTTCACCAGGTGAATATCTCAATTACCAGAGGATGTGATTTCAAGGTGAGTGTGGGACAGTTCAAAGATGATGTTTACCTTTGCCCCGGTACTCTACTCGGCTCCACAGTCCTCTCTCTCTCCCTTTCTCCCTCTCTCTTCCCATTAACTCTCTTATCTCACCGTCTCTCTCTCTCTCACTCTCTCTCTATACATAAACAATTCCTCAATTTCTCTATCTCCTCTTTTCCTCATCCGTACTCTTTTACACCCTCCCACTCTTTCCTCCAAACACTCTTCCCTACACAGTCACTAACCTGCATCTTTCCCTTATTGTCTCTTACTCCGTTTATGCCTAACCTTTCGCTTGCCTCTCGTTTTCTCCCCAATTCCCCCTTTCCTGTAGCTTGCTGTCTCCGCCACCCACCCGTCCAGACCAGCACCCCTCCCCCACCCCGCACTGTGATGACGGTTTTACACACTCAGTGGATTACAGATGTTGTATAATTTATCGTCGGTTGGAAAGATTTAATGTTCTCTCAGAAGATAAAGGCTTATGGTTTCCGGGAGAGGCCTATTTGTTTCCGTTTAGTGTGCTGCAGAATAGGCGGCGGAGGAGTGTGGAGAAGGGGGGAGAGGGAGGGTAAGTGAGGACGTAAGAGGGGGAAGAAGAGGGGAAAGGAGAGGGGTAGAGAGAAGGGGAAGAGAGAGAGGGAGAGAGAGAGGGAGAGAGAGAGACAGAGAAAGAGAGAGAGAGTGACAGGCAGAGGGGGGAGAGAGAAGAGGAGAGGAGTGGTGAGCGTAAATTGGGACATTTGCTTTCAATGAATGAAGATACAGTGATAACTTTTGATTCGCATCCCGTCCATAAAGATCAATTCATCATCTCGGGACTGGCAGTGCGTGGTCGCGAAATGTGAAGGGACAATTAATTAACTTAACGAATCATACAGACCAAGTAATCACAACACTGCATTAGGGATATTGTGAAGTTAGTGGTCCATCTCTCAGGAAGTCAGAATGCTCGACGTGTGTGGGTTCTTTGATAATGCGGACTGTTTTATTGAGGCAGAGAGATGTGTAAACAGTGTCCACAGTTTACATGATGTACTGAACTTGTTCACAGCTCTCTGCAGTGTTTCCGGTGGTGGCCAGTGCTGTTGCCGTGACAACACGACTAGTTTCCGCACAGGATGTGTTCTGTAAAAATAGATGATGGTCTTCCAGGAGGCGCCGATTTTCTTCAGCCTCTGGAAGAAGCAGAGAGGCCGCTGAGCTTTCTTGGCGATAGTGTCCTTGTGGCTGGACAAGGACAGGCTGTTAGTGGTGTTCACTCTCAGGAGATTGGAGCTCTCAACCCCCTTATCCTCTGCCGTTGATGTAAACAGGAATGTCTGCATCGCCCCGGCTGACTTCCTGTTGTCAGTAACCAGCTCTATTGTGTTGCTGAAATGGAGGGGGTGGGGAGTGTTGATAAAAGAACACAAAGCTCTCCAGCTCCGACCCGACTCGCGGGTGGAGAAGGTTTACAGGAGTAAATTCCAACCGTGTGCGAACAGCACTGGCTCTGTGAACACGGGTGGAACTTTCCAGACTCTCCGAATCTCGTCCTTCTCTCTCACTTTTCTCACTCTCACCTTTCTCTCTCTAGTCTCTCTCCGCTTCTCCTCTCTCATCCCAAACTCTACTATCCCTCCCCCTCACTCTCCTCCATTACTCCCCACTCCCTCCGCCTTACACCACTCTCACATTGACCCCTCACCCTCTGCTTACTCCCTACCTTCCTGAATCCTGCATCACTCATGTGAAACATATTCCTCCCGCGCCCTCCTCATCCAGCCGAAAGGCTTTATCTGCTGTTGCTTCTGCAGGACACGGATTTACTCAACTTCCGGTGACTCTGATTCACTGTCAAACCCTCAGCGGAGAGGGAGAGAGAGGGCGAGGGTAAGTATCAGGCCATTGGGAAGAGGGAGAAACAGTTGAGGGAATTGGGAAGGCGGCGAGGGAGGAGGGAGACTAAGGGATGACGAGATGTGGGGAGAAGTAAGTGTGTAGAAGGAGGAGAGATAGAACGGGTAAAGAGCTCGGGGGAAGTTGAGAACCAGGAGATACCGGGAAGATGGAGAAACAAGACTAAATGGAACCAGACAGGAGAGGAAGTTCACTCTCACCCTCTCCATCTCCCTCTCCCTATACGTCTCCCTCTCTCACTCCCCCTCCTCTCTCCTCCTCTCTCTCTCCCTCTCCCCTTCCTCTCTCTCTCACTCTCTTTCTGTCTCCCTCTCTCTCTCTGTCTCTCTCTCACTCACTTTCTCTCGTCTGTCTGTCTCTCTCTCTCACTCTCTCCACACCCTCTCTCTCTCCCCCTCTGTCTCCCTCTCTGTCTCTCTTCCCCCCCTCTCTCTCTGTCTCCCTCTCTCACTCACTCTGTTTCCCTTTCTGTCTCCCTCTCTCTGTCTGTCTCTCCCTGTTCCCCTCTCTCTCTCCCTCTCTCGCTGTCTCTCCCTCTCTCCCCCTCTCCCTTTCTGTCTCCTTCTCTCTGTGTCTCTCCCTCTCTCTGTCTGTCTCTCCCTGTTCCTCTCTCTCTCTCCCTCTCTCGCTGTCTCTCCCTCACTCCCCCTCTCTCTTTCTGTCTCTCCCTCTCTCTCTCTCTGTCTTTCTCCCTCTCTCTGTCTTTCTCTGTCTCCCTCTCTTGTCTGTCTGTCTGTCTGTCTGTCTGTCTCTCTCTCTCTCTCTCTCACTCTCTCTGTCAGTGTACTATAAATGCACGGATGGAGGGACGGATATGCAGTCTGGGAGAAAGGCGGAGCTGGGTTCATTGAACGAAGCCAATGCCGATACAATCAATTGCTGACTCGATCAGTTTCACTCCTCCCTCTCCATCTGCGTCTAACTCATTTCCCTCTCTCTGTGGCCAAAGGACAGATGTGACAGTGGCGAAGAGAGAAACAGAGTGAGGGAGAGAGATGTTAAGAGACAAAGGGTAGAATATAGGGGTGGGGGGGGGAGAATGGGAGAGTGCGGGTAAGTAGGTTGAAGAGGGTGAGAGTGGGATGAACGAGTGGGTGCAGTGATAGAGGGTGAAGAGAGGCACCGAGGGAAGGAGGAAGGAAGGTGGAGGGTAAGAACGTAAGCAAAGATAGAGGCTGGGGAGGCAGAGAAGGAGAACAATTTTACGTGAAATTTGGGCAAACAAGAGAAGGAGAGCGGGAACGGGGTGGGATAGAGAGAGGGGGAAAGGAAGGAGTGGAGTACCGTGGAGGCAGGAGAGATGGAGAGGGCTGGAGTGGAGGAGAGTGTGGGAGTGATTGCGAGAGTAATACAGGGGAGAGGTTTGTGTGTGTGAGAGAGAGTGTGATAAAGGGGGAGAGAGGGAGACTGCAATGAACAGTTGGGGTGAGAGAGGGACAGAGGGAGTGAGAGCGCGTGGGAGAGATGGGTAAGAATGGAGGAAGGGAGAGAGGTGCAGGAAATGGGAAAAGAAAGGGGCAGAGAGGAGGAGGTGTAACGGAGAACAACACACACAAAATGCCGGAGGAACTCAGCAGGTCAGGCGACCTCTATGGAAAATAATAAAGAGTGGACGTGTCGGACCGAGATCAGCAAGATGAGAGGATTCTATCAGTGGGGAGTAGGAGCTTCCCGAGGATGCTGCGGGATTGTTTGTTGGATTACAGTAAGTGAAAAGTACAATATATAATGAAAAACACAATCCCAAGTCTAAAACAAAGAGTGAAAGAATTGATGAAGGAACAAGTGATACGAACAATCTACTATATAAGTGTAAACAGAGCACAGAATCATTGATCTTAGAGAGGGGGTATAGTGGGGGAGACTGGAGAGGGGTGGAGAAAGGGGAAGAGGGAAGGGGAGAGGGAGGGAAGAGAGGGATGAGAGTGAAAGAAAGAGAACGTGGGGAGAGAGGGTTCAAGAGTAGGAGAATGGGGAATACTGGAGAGGAAAGAGTGAAGCAGAGATTTGGGAGAGAGTGGGAAGTGTGGGGAGAGAGTGTGGGAGGGGAGGAGAGTGTGTGTGAGAGAGAGAGAGGAGAGAGTTGAGAAAGTTGAGAGAGGGGAGGGAGAGAGAGAAGAGAATGGTAAGGAGTGAGAGGTTTGTAGGCAAGAGAGTGGGGAGGGCGGAGGGACAGAAATGGATGGGTATGGAGTGGGAGGTGCCTCACCTCATCTTGCCTTGATAACGGATGCTGCTTTTCCTTTTGCTAAGGCAGAGGTTGATGGACTTTAGATCCGTCAGGGCATGAAAGGATACGCGGTGAAGGCAGGAAAATGGGGCTGGGAGGAAAAATGGATTTACCATGATGAAGTGGCGGAGCAGTTTTGATGGGCCAAATGGCCTAATTCTGCTTCTGTTTCTCATGGTCTTATGGTCCAAGAGCAGCCTCTCATTCAATGAGAGCAAGAGCAATGAACTGGTTATGGACTTTGGAGGAGGAAACAGGAACCCATGAGGCAATCCTCATCGGGGCTCAAAAGGTGGAGACGTTCAGCAACTTTAAATTCCACAGTGTTAACATTTCAGAGGATCTGTCCCGAGCCCGGGACACAAGTGCAATTACAAGAAAGCAGGAACTGTCTGTCCTTGCTTAGAAGCTTGCGTGGATTCAGAATGACATCTAAAACCCTGACAAACTTCGACAGATGTGTGGTGGGGAGCATGTTCAGTGGTTGCATCATGGCCTGGTATGGAAACACCAAAGCCCTTGAAAGGAAAATCCGACTAGAAATAGTGGATATGGCCCAGCACATCACGGGTAAAACTCTCCTCACAACTGAGCACGTCTCTGTGGAGTGCAGTCGCAGGAAATCAGCATCCATCATCAAGGACCCCCACCACCCAGGCCATGCTCTCTTCTCAATGCTGCCATCAGGAAGAAGGTGCATGAGCCTCAGGAGCCTCAACCCCAGGTTCAGGAACAGTTATTACACTCAACCAACAGATCCTTCTTTCTTTTTACAATATTTTTATTCAAAAGAAAAGAAAAGATTTACAGAGTGCAACACATAGATACATCTCAACATAACTTGTGTACATTCATATATTGTAATAAAATTAATCAAAATGTTATAGCATAACACATAAAGTTATATCACTCTGTAATCAAAAATTTAAAGATAGGTCATACATCATAAAATAAATGTTTTATATATATAAAAAAAGTCAACCCCCTACCAACTACCAAAGAAAAAAGCTGATGGATGACAATGGATAATTAGAAAATAAAACATATTCACTTAAGAAGAGAAGATAAAAATATACATAAAAGTCTGTGCACTGTTAAACTTTATAAATTGGAAAAGTAATTTAGGAAAGGTCCCCAAATATCATAAAAAGATTGTTTCGAATTTAAGACTGAGCAGCGGATCTTTCCTAAATTTAAATACGACATAATATCACGTAGCTATTGAAGATGTGTAGGAGGGGTAGACTCCTTCCATTTAAGCAAGATTGCTCTTCTTGCTAAAAGAGAGGTAAAAACTAAAACCTGTAGGTTAGGAGTACTTAAAGTTATATCTTCATTTGCAATCATATCAAACAAGGCAGTAAGGGGATTTGCATCAAATTGTACCCTAAAAAGTTGGGAGAAGGTATGAAATACTTTCCACCAAAACTTTTCAATTGTAGGGCAAAACCAAAACATATGAATTAAAGAGGCATCAACAGAGTTCCATTTATTATAAAGTGGAGAAACATTCGGGTAAAAACTGGAGAGCTTCTGTTTAGAAATGTAAGCTCTATGACCCACTTTAAATTGTAGAAGTGAATGACGAGCACAGAGAGATGATTTATTAACCCGTTTAAGAATTTTATTCCATCTATCATCAGAAATCTGACAATTTAGGTCATCCTCCCAAGCTTTTTTATTTTATCTAAAAAGACTTGTCTAGAATCAATCAACAAGTTATAGATACCGGTAATAGAACCATTAACAAAAGGTTTTCAATTTAAAAGATCATCCAGTAAATTTTTATCAGGACCTATAGGAAAAGTAGCTAATTGGAAACGTAGAAAATCTCTAATTTGAAGGTATCTGTAAAAATGTGATTTTGAGAGTGCAAATTTATTTGACAATTGGTCAAATGATGCAAGAGATCCTGAGATAAACAAGTCCCAATAATGCTTAATACCGAGTTCATCCGGATCCTTAAAGACTTTGTCAGTCATGGAAGGGATAAAAAAAATAATTAAGGAGAATGGGAGATGATAATGAAAAATTCACTAAACCAAAAGATTTTCTAAATTGAGACCAGATCCTTAAACTTAGCTATTCCCACAACCAATGGACACAATCAACAGCTCTTCATCTCATGTTCTTGAAGTTTATTTCTGAGTTATTTATTAGTTTGATTTCTTTTGTATTTGAATTTTGTTGTCTTTTGCACATGGTTGTTTTGTTTGTCCTTTTGGGGCCGATCTTTCATTCATCTTATAATGGTTCTTGAGTTTATGGAATTTACAATATAATCAAATCCTAGGATTATACATGGTGACAACTCTATACTTTGATAATAAATTTACTTTGCACATTTTAAATTGTACATTTCAATTTGTAAATAACTCTGAAACACAAGAGTGGGGTTGTGAGCTCAGTCTGCTGGGTAAATTATTTTGTTCTGATCTGAATGGTCGGCACAACACTGTGACCCGTCTTTCAAGGCACACCAATTACTGGAAATATTCCTGCATCGAACTGGAAAGCCTCAAATACTCTGTCTCTCTGCTCAAGCGTGCCAACACACATAGGCACACACACATTTAAAAACGTCGACAATTATATCAGTGCCCAAAAATACCAGGGTGACCTGCCTCAACGACTATCGCCCAGTGACGCTCACTGCTGTGATGAAGTGCTTTGAGGGGTTGGTCATGGTCAATCAACTCCTGTCTGTGTGCAGGGACCCACTGCAAATTGCCAATCGCCACAATCTCTCAACAATTCTCACTGGCTCACACTCAGCCTTAGATCACCTGGACAATAGCAATACACAAGTCAGGCTGCTGATTACAGCTCAGCGTTCAACACAATCAGACCCTCAACTGTAATCAACAAGCTCCAAAACCTGGGCCTCTGTACCTCCTTCTGCAACTGGATCCTCACCAGGAGACCCCAGTCTGTGTGGATCAGAAATAACATCTCCTCCTTGCTGACAATCAACACTGGCACACCTCAACGATGCGTGCTCAGCCCACTGCTCTACTCTCTCTACACCACGTCTGTGTGTCTAGGCTCATCTATAAACTTGCTGATGACACAACTATTGTTGCTGGAATTTCAGATGGTGATGAGGAGGGGTACAGGAGTGAGATAGATCAGCAAGTTGAGTGGTGTCATAGCAACAACCTTGCATTCAACATCATGAAGACAAAGGAATTGATTGTGGATTCAGGAAGGGGAAGTCGAGGGAACACACACCAGTCCTCATCGTGGGATCAGAAGTGAAAAGGGTGAGCAGTTTCCATTTCCTGCCTGTCAACATCTCTGAGGAACTATCCTGGGCCCAACATAGTGATGCAGTTACAATGAAGGCACAACATCGGCTATATTTCATTCGGAGATTGAGGGGAATCGGTCTGTCACTAAAGACACTTGCAAATTTCTACAGATGTACTGTGGAGAGCATTCTAACTGGTTGCATCACTGCCTGGTGTGGAGAGGCCACTGCACAGGATCGGAAAATGCTGCAGAAAGTTGTAAACTCAGCCAGCTCCTTCATGGGCACTGGACTCCACAGCATCCAGGACACATTCAAAAGATGATGCCACAAAAAGGTGGCTTCCATCATTAAGGACCCCATCACCCAGGACATGACCTCTTCTCATTGCTACCATCAGGGAGGATGTACAGGACCCTGGAGACACATTCACCGGTTCAGGAACAGCTTCTCCCCCTCCACCATCAGATTTCTGAATGGACAAAGAACCTATGAACACTTCCTCAGTATTGTCCCTCTCGTTTTGCACTACATTTTAAATATAATTTTACACATTCTAATTGTAACCTATAGCTTTTATTACTAAATATTGCAATGTACTGCAGACACAAAACAACAAATTTCACCACATACGCGGGTGATATTAAACCTGATTCTGATACACAAACACACACAGCTGGGCTCAGACATACAACACTCCCACATTCCTCCCTTTGTGACACCCTACTTGCTCCGTGGCCCCCGGTATGAAGCTCAAACTGTTGCAACACCTGCCCTTTAAATCCATGGTTGAGGCTGTGTTGTGTCTGTTCACTGTTTGAGTTCGATATTAAATGAAGTGCATTGAATGGGAAGGAAGGTTTGAATACAAGAATAAAGATCTCCTCTGAAGGTATATGGGGTCCTGGTGAGAGCGTACATGGAACACTGTGCACAGGTCAGGTCTCCCTCCCAGAGTCAGCCTGTGGGATGAAGGGAATGAAGAGATTTCCCAGATTGATTTAGGAGGTGAGGTAGTGTCCTCGGAGAGATTATACTGACTGGGCCCGTCTCAAATTAGAGAAATAAAAGGCCGTCTGACTGAGACAGACACAGTCTCACAGGGTATTGACAGGGTAGAGGCAGGAATGATGTTTCCTTTGGCTGTGGTGAGGAATGGGGTTCACAGAATCCGAGTTCACCTCAGCAGGACTGAGATGAGGAGAAATTTCCTCACCCAGAGAGCAGCGAATCTTTGGAATTTTCTCCACAAGGTTTCTAAATTCGAAGGACAAATTTTGGGGCTCTGCGATGCTGGGAACGTTGCGCGAAAGTGGCGCGGAGGTCAAAGATCAGGCATGTTCTGAGTGAAAGGCAGAACAGACACAAAGGGCCGAATGGCCTGCTCCTGTTTCCTTTTTCTAAAGTCCGAGTTTACCTTTGCGCCTGGTTCTCCCTTGACCTTCAGCCTGTCCTTTTGCACAGGGGAGCGCTCACAGCACCGGAGTTCCATCGGCAGCCGCTGCGGGCCAGCTCCCGTATCCCAGCAGCAGGAGACAGGTCTGGGAGGAAACTCCGGACAATAGGCCCCGATCCACGGCGGGGAAAGACCGGGCACCCTCTGTGTGGCTGAAACATCTCACGGAATCTCCGCCCGTCTCTTCACCTCCACCATCGGAAGGATTCAAAACTCCGGCCGCTGTTGCAGCCTTTACCCGGGGAGCTGCTTCCAATCTCGTGTCTCTCACCAGATCCACTCGTTCCCGATTCCAAACTTCGGTCCGCCCACTGACACACCTCAGCAAATGGAGGCAAGATTCTCCCAGTAGTGTTCTCTGATTGGCTGTGAGTGTATCCGAGGAGGGGCTGCTATCGCGCAGCTGGAGATGTCAATCACAGTTCGTTCTCAGAAACAAAGCAAGTTCCCCGAGGCTCAAAGTTCAAAGTAAAGTTTATTATCAGAGTACCTACAAGTCGCCACGTACAACTCCTACAAACATACAGAGCAAAGCTACAGAATGGTAACTATATCTGGATCACTGAAAGATCAACCAGAGTGCAGAAGACAACAAACTTCGCCAATGCAAATAAACAACAAGAACATGAAATAACCGCAGCGACTGCCGATAGATGTCCGGTGCTCTCAGCTTTCCCTGTTCAATCTGACAGGACAAGAAACAGTGAGGCGCAAAGGTAGACTCGTGTTTCAGAAAATCAGAAATAGAGGTGTGGCCATTCGGCCCATTCCGCCTCTTCTGCCCTTCACTCAGAACATGCTAGACTTTTGAACTCAGCAGCACTTTCCTGCAACTTTCCATCACCGCTGAGCCCCAGGATATGTCTATTCAATTTAGAAACCTTGTGGAGATAATTGCAATGATTCACTGCACTCTGGGTGAGGAAATTTCTCCTCATCTCAGACCTGCTGAGTTGTCCTCGGATTTTGAGTCTATGAGCACTGATTCCACACCTTATGGGAAACATCATTCCAGCCCTTCCGCTGTAAATATCCTTTGAGATAGTATTTCTCTAATTCTGAGACAGGAATGCGATCTGTCTCAGTCAAACCACCTCTTATTTCACTCATTTTGAGACAGTCCCAGTACGATGATTTGTTGTGGGAGCATCTCTATGGACAGCAGGTGAGTGCAGTTATCCCATACTGTTCCACAGCCTGATGGTTGAGGGGTAGTAACTGTTCCTGACCCTGGTGGGACGAGCCCTGAGGCTCTTGTACCTTCTACCTGATTACAGCAGTGAGAAAAGAGCCTGCCTGTGTGGTGAGCCTGATCACAGCCGCCTGTATCACCGTCCCCTCTGGCCTGCCCTATCCGGGACCAAAGGGATTGTGGAGAGTAAATGTGGTACTCTGTCGAGTATCACTGTGATCTGTCCCCTCTGGCCTGCCATATCCAGGACCAAAGGGATAGTGGAGAGTAAATGTGGTACTCTGTCGAGTATCACTGTGATCCGTCCCCTCTGGCCTATCCTATCCGGGACCAAAGGGATTGTGGAGAGAAAATGTGGTACTCTGTCGAGTATCACTGTGATCTGTCCCCTCTGGCCTGCCCTATCCGGGACCAAAGGGATTGTGGAGAGTAAATGTGATACTCTGTCGAGCATCACTATGATCTGTCCCCTCTGGCCTGCCCTATCCGGGTCCAAAGGGACTGTGGAGAGTAAATGTGGTACTCTGTCGAGTATCACTGTGATCTGTCCCCTCTGGCCTGCCCTATCCGGGACCAAAGGGATTGTGGAGAGTAAATGTGGTAGTCTGTCGAGTATCACTGTGATCCGTCCACTCTGGCCTGCCCTGTTGGGGACCAAAGGGATTGTGCAGAGTAAATGTGGTACTCTGTCGAGCATCACTATGATCTGTCCTCTCTGGCCTGCCCTATCCGGGTCCAAAGGGACTGTGGAGAGTAAATGTGGTACTCTGTCGAGTATCACTGTGATCTGTCCCCTCTGGCCTGCCCTATCCGGGACCAAAGGGATTGTGGAGAGTAAATGTGGTAGTCTGTCGAGTATCACTGTGATCCGTCCACTCTGGCCTGCCCTGTTGGGGACCAAAGGGATTGTGCAGAGTAAATGTGGTACTCTGTCGAGTATCACTGTGATCCGTCCCCTCTGGCCTGCCCTATCAGGGACCAAAGGGATTGTGGAGAGTAAATGTGGTACTCTGTCGAGTATCACTGTCATCCATCCCCTCTGGCCTGCCCTATCCAGGACCAAAGGGATTGTGGAGAGTAAATGTGTTACTCTGTCGAGTATCACTGTGATCCGTCCCCTCTGGCCTGCCCTGTTGGGGACCAAAGGGATTGTGCAGAGTAAATGTGGTACTCTGTCGAGTATCACTGTGATCCGTCCCCTCTGGCCTGCCCTGTTGGGGACCAAAGGGATTGTGCAGAGTAAATGTGGTACTCTGTCGAGTATCACTGTGATCCGTCCCCTCTGGCCTGCCCTGTTGGGGACCAAAGGGATTGTGCAGAGTAAATGTGGTACTCTGTCGAGTATCACTGTGATCCGTCCCCTCTGGCCGGCCCTATCCGGGACCAAAGGGATTGTGGAGAGTAAATGTGGTACTCTGTCGATTATCACTGTGATCCGTCCCCTCTGGCCTGTCCTATCCGGGACAAAAGGGATTGTGCAGAGTAAATGTGGTACTCTGTCGAATATCACTGTGATCCGTCCCCTCTGGCCTGCCCTATCCGGGACCAAAGGGATTGTGCAGAGTAAATGTGGTACTCTGTCGAATATCACTGTGATCCGTCCCCTCTGGCCTGTCCTATCCGGGACAAAAGGGATTGTGCAGAGTAAATGTGGTACTCTGTCGAATATCACTGTGATCCGTCCCCACGGCCTGCCCTATCCGGGACCAAAGGGATTGTGCAGAGTAAATGTGGTACTCTGTCGAGTATCACTGTGATCCGTCCCCTCTGGCCTGCCCTATCTGGGACCAAAGTGATTGTGGAGAGTAAATGTGGTACTCTGTCGAGTATCACTGTCATCCAGGCTCTCTTCCTGCCTCTTATTATTCTTGTCTGGCCTTCTCTGGCCTTCTTTCTACAAACCCCGTTTCTGTCCTTAGCCAAGTGTCCTCTTCATCTGCAACGTCCGCACGATCCTGCCACCCGTTCTGGGTTCTTCGTCGGGACCCGAACTCCATCTCCTCACTAACGGTTCTCTGTGCACACTCTCGCTTTCCCCCAGTCCCTTTAAAGAGTCAATTGCGCTCCCTATTCATCAGAATTCATGTCACCCAGGGCCAGGTCTGACACAGCGAATTGAGATTAGTTAACTTAAAGGAGTGGGCAGGCTTGTGTCTGAGACAGTTTAGAAAAGTCTGCACTGCCAGCTGGACACACTGATCTGTCCAGGGGTTTGCCGGCATTGGACTCTCACGTATTCTTAAAACGAGCGATAAAGTACGCAAGGGATTCTCCTTTTTTCTGTAGTTATCGGGTAAATTCACCAAAATCCACGTGCAGTCGGGCTGTCATTCAAATGGGTTCCCTTACCTCAGCGACCCACCGTGCCATGGCTTGTATTACATCAGCCCCTCTGGTGGCTCCCGGTCACCTTCAGGCATCTGCCTGGGAAAGGGGAACCCACTCCCTGTCCCTGTCGGAGAGGTTCCATATATAACCCTGAGGAGTGGCACAAGTCCCCGGGCAGGGTCTGGAAAGGGGAACCCACTCCCTGTCCCTGTCGGAGAGGATCCATATATAACCCTGAGGAGTGGCACAAGTCCCTGGGCAGGGTCTGGAAAGGGGAACCCACTCCCTGTCCCTGTCCGAGAGGTTCGAAAAAAAGCATTTGCAATATGTATTTCTTTATGTTACCATATGGATTTAATTAAAAGTTAAAAAATCCTCACGTGTAATATCTTTCTGTGTAAATATCTCATATTACAACGTGGGACACCTGCGGCCTAAA
Organism: Hemitrygon akajei; assembly: GCF_048418815.1. Lineage (NCBI taxonomy): Eukaryota > Metazoa > Chordata > Chondrichthyes > Myliobatiformes > Dasyatidae > Hemitrygon > Hemitrygon akajei. Next base: position 2,800,032 of record NW_027331924.1, read on the forward strand.
ATCCGGTGCAGCTTGTACAAGTACAAAATTGATCTTCTTTCTAAGATTAGAGGCTGCGGCTTTTAATCAGGTGCGCTCTGTAGTGCGAAATCTACGGTATTTGGGTATTAAAATTACCAAGAAACATAAGGGTTTATTTAAAGTTAATTTTTTACCTTTAATTGAACAAATGAAGCAACTTGTTACCAGGTGGTCCCCATTATCTCTGTCATTGGTTGGTCGAATTAATACTATCAAGATGATAGTATTACCCAAATTTTTATATTTATTCCAAGCATTACCAATTTTTATTCTTAAATCTTTTTGTGATATTATTGACTCCAAAATATCCTCATATGTGTGGCAGAATAAAAACCCTAGATTAAGTAAAAAATATTTACAGAAGCCTAAGAAGGAAGGTGGTTTGGCCTTGCCAAACCTGAGATTTTACTATTGTGCAGTTAATATTCAATATTTAATATTTTGGACACAAGAATCGGTCATAGTACCTTGCCCACAATGGGTAAATTTGGAGTGTAAATCTGTACAAGACTTCTTATTGTTTTCTATTTTAAGATCTTCACTTCCTTTTGCTTTATCTAAACCGAATAAACAAATAACTAATCCTATAGTTAAACATACATTAAGAATATGGTTTCAATTTTGTAAATTCTTTGGCTTGAATAATCAAGCCGTATTAAATCTAACTTCTTTTTCCAGCCCTCTTTTATGGACCAAGCCTTTGTGTTATGGAAAACAAAAGGTATAACATGTTTTCGTGATCTATTTTTAGATAACAGTTTTACGCCCTTTGAACAGCTATCCAGCCGAAAACTCACTTTTTTTTTAGATACTTGCAAGTTAGAAATTTCTTGAATGTTAGTATTTTCTGAAATTATGTCCAATGGACATTACAGAAAAAATTCTAGCTCTGAATCCTTGCCAGAAAGGTCAAGTAGCCATAATTTATCATATGATCATGAAAATACAGCCAGGAATATCAGAAATAATAAAGAAGGAATGGGAAAAAGAACTTCACTGTCTTATACCCACAGAGCAGTGGGAGAAAATTTTACAATTAGTCAATTCTTCTTCTATTTGTGCTAAACATGCTTAATACAATTTAAGGTTGTACATAGGGCTCACATGTCCAAGGATAAACTCGCTCGATTTTATTCTTATGTTAATCCAACCAGTGACAGATGTCATTCTGAAGTCGCTTCATTGACCCACATGTTCTGGACTTGCCCCTGTTTGCAAAATTATTGGAAAGATGTTTTTGGTATTATTTCAACAGTTCTGAATATCAAATTGCAACCACATCCTATTACTGCAATTTTCGGTTTACCAATGGTGGATAATAGTCGTTTATCCCCCCTCAGCCCGGCGGATGATTGCATTTGTTACATTAATGGCTAGAAGATCTATCCTATTGAACTGGAAAGAAATTAATATTCCAACTATATTTCAGTGGTTTTCTCAAACTATTTCTTGTTCGAGTTTAGAAAAAATTACAAGTGTTGTCTTTGTCCCTTCAGTTAAATATGAAGAAACTTGGAGACCATTTATTCAACATTTTCAAATAAGCTAAACTGACTTTTCCTAAACCTTACTTTTATTGTCCTTAATTATTTGGATGGAGGTGCGGAGTTATTGACGCTACTGTGTATAATTGATATAATGCAATGGCCCATGTCGGTTAGGATTTTTTTCATTTTTTGGGGGGGAGGATTTCTTATTTTCTCCATTTTTTGTAACCACTATGAGTTTGGGAGGTTATTATCATCTATTTGTATTTATACCTTCACCTATTAATTATGTACTCTCAAGCTCTTTGTATTCATGTTTCATTTATGTTTGTTTAAAATCAATAAAAAGATTTAAAAAGGACTATTCTGAGGAAAGGGTGGAATAGGCGCAACGGGCCGAGCGGCCAGGCATGCTCATGTTACTTATTTTCTAAAGCACGAGTTTACCATTGCGCCTTGTTCTCCCTTGGTTTTCAGCCGTTCGGATTGCACAGGGGAACGGTGAGAGCTCCGGAGATCCATCGGCAGCCGCTGCGGGGCAGCTCCCGTATCCCAGCAGGAAGGGACGGGTCTGGGGGAGAACTCCAGACAACAGGCCCTGATCCTCGGCGGGGAAAGGCCGGGCGCCCTCCGTGTGGCTGAAACATCTCACGGAATCTCCGCCGGTCTCTTCAGCTCTGCCTTCGAAAGGATTCACGACCCGCCGGTGGTGCAGCCGAAACCCGAGGCGCAGCTCCCGGTCTCCGGCCTCACTCGGTCCCGGTTGCAAACTGCGGCTGGGCCGGGCGCTCAGCGTCCCGCCCACTGACTCCCCTCAGCCAATGAGAGCACCCTTCTCCCAGCACCGGTCGCTGATTGGCTGTGAGTGTGTGAGGACGGGCTGCTGCTGGGAGCTGGAGATGTCAGTCACAGTTTGTTCTCAGAATTAAAGCAAGTTTCCCGAAACTCAAATTTCAAAATAAATTTTATTTTCAGAGTCCAGATAAGTCACCACATACAACCCCGAGAAGCATTTTCCTGCTGACATACTTAGAAAAAGTATAGAATAGTAACCATAACAGAAGCAGGCAGTGAAAGATCAGCCACAGTGCTGATCTGTGCAAATGCAAATACAAAAATAATGATAAAGAACAAGAACATGAAATAACCGCAGCGGCTGCCGATGGATCTCCGGAGCTCTCACCGCTCCCCTGTGCAATCCGACAGGCTGAAGGCCAAGGGAGAACAAGGCGCAAAGGTCAACTCGTGATTTAGAAAATAAGAAACAGGAACAGACGTTGCCATTCGGCCCGTTGCGCTGTTCTGTCCCTCACTCAGAACATGGCTGATCTTTGCCCTCAGCACCACTTTCCTGCAACGTTCCCAACATCGCCGAGCCCCTAAATATGTCCGTTTAATTTAGAAAACCTGTGGAGAAAACTCCAAATATTCACTGCACTGTGGGTGGGGAAATTTCTCCTCATCTCAGTCCTGCTGAGGTGACCTCGGATTTTGAGTCTGTGATCCCCGGTTCCACTGTCCAGCCAGGAGAAACATCATTCCTGCCCCTACCCTGTAAATACCCTGTGAGACTGTGTCTGTCTGAATCAGGAAACTTCTCCATGTGAACCATGTGTTAATGAAATTGGTGACAGTTCTTTCAGACCAGCAGCTTTGACCACAAGAACACCAGGCAGTGGTCAGCACGGAATGTCCTGCAGTTACTGCAGGAGAAGGACTGGATGGACACAGTGGAGTGGTTCCCTGAGCAGACAGTCCAGACCATCTGGCAGAATGTCTCATCACCAGATCTCACCAACAGGCAGCAAGACCTCACCTGTCTGGCGGCGAGAGGGCCCCTCCCAGCCTGATCCTTGCTGCATGCCCGGAGATCACTCACACAGCGCGCTGCGCCGGGATTACTGCCGTGGAGACGAGACGGTCACTCGCCTCTTTGCGGACTGTGGGCTTGCGAAGATCTGTGGAGAAAGATGCAAGGGCCTGTGCCACAGCAGCTGCGTGACAGAAGGCTCACTGATCCTCGGGCTGTTCCCAGGACGCGCAGGAAAACGGACAGCGAGTGCTGCTGGAAGATCATCAACTCGGGGAAAGACGCTCGAAACTTGTTGGCCTGCCATCAAATCGAGATGTCCGGAGAGCAGGGGTTCCCAACCTGGGGTCCACGGTTACTGGTATTGGTCGATGGCATTAAAAAAAAGTTTACGAAGCCCAGTAGTACAGGAATGCTGCCGACTGACACATTCCAGACTACAGGGACACCATTGGAACTACAGGGATCCTCTACACTGGACAGGGAGTGGCCGGGTTGTCTGAGGAAGCCTCACAGTTATTGTAGTAGTGAACCACCCCAGTGGGGCACATGGCTTCTCCTTTCAGCGCAGGACTTCAATCGTCTTCCAGGGGAAGGTCCTTCCGACCGCAGGGATGAGGCCTTTGGAGATTCAGCTGACGTTTTTGTCGCACTTGGTTTTTAAGAGATGGGGTTGCTAGCTATACGGCCAACTCTCCTCCGCTCGTAGCCGGGCTTAAGACAGTCCATGGCCGCGTTTTCTTATCTGTTGCCCGTTTAATGTGTTTTTGATCCCACACTAACCAGAATTTCCACTGAACACATCCAGCAGCAGAATGTTCATTCCCTGAGACTGCAGCGCGCCTAGTGGACAATCGCGGTACTGCAGGGGATCAGCAGCTCCCCGAAAGTGAAAGCTTTCTGAATCAGGAAGTGCCGGGAGTTAACATGGCTTCGAAAGGACCGGCCGAGAGTTTAAGCGAGGAGGCAATTTGTTCCATCTGCCTGGATTTCTTCATCGAACCGGTTATACTGGAGTGCGGACACAACTTCTGTCGCTCTTGTATCACACGGTGTTGGGAAAGGGAGGAGAGAAACTCATGCCCGGAATGTAGAGAGGAGTTTGCTGACCGCACCCTCAGGGTGAATCGGGCCTTAGCAAATCTGGCTGAAAAAGCTCGAAATCTAAACCTGAATCCCAAAGGGAAGGAAAGTAAACTTCACTGTGAGGAACATGAGGAAGAACTGAAGCTGTTTTGTGAAACGGACAAGACACTGATCTGTGTGATCTGTGCAGTGGCGGAGGAACACCGAGAGCACCGCTTCAGGCCGATTAAAGAAGCTGTTAAAAACTACATGGTAAAATCTAACGTTAGTTCAATACTTAAAATATTTCCTTTGTCCTACATATCATCACACGAGCTTCCATAACCAACATATCATTCTTTGCTACTTCTGCCATTTCCAACGGGATTCTAGCATCTCTCCGTCCCACAGCCCACCTCCGCACCCCGAACTCTCCGCTCTCCATACGGATCGCGCTCTACGTCCTGTATCTATCCACTCGCTCCTCCCCACTGATCTCCCTCCTGGTACTGACACCTGCAAGCGGGACAAGTGAATTACCTGACTCCTAACCTCCTCCCTCGTCACCATTCAGGGACGCAAACAGCCCAGTTCCTCCCGTTTCCTCCATGGTCGATTGTCCTCTCACCTTAGATTCCTTCTTCTCCAGCCCTTTACCTCTTCCACCTGTCCCCTCCCAGCTTCTCACTTCATCACCCTCCCCCACGCTACCCCTCACATTGTCTCACCCGTCAGCTGTCAGCTGGTTCTCATTCCCAACCTTTTTATTCTGGCTTCTGTCCCATTCCTTCCCAGTCCTAATGAAGGGTCTCATCCCGAAACACCGACTGTTTATTTCCCCTGAATAGATGCTGCCTGACTCACTGAGTTCCTCCGGCATTTTGTGTGATAATCGGGTTTGATCACCTGTTTCTTTTGAGGCATCTTTATTTCTATTTCCTTCACTCTCTGACTTCCAGGATCAGCTAAAATCTTCCTTAGACTCTCTCACAAAAAAGAAATCAGACTTCCAGGAAAAGGAGCAGCAACAGAAAGAGAAGATTTCCGGAGTTCGGGTGAGGCTTCCTGAGCGGAATTTCTGATATTACTGTCGGGTTTTGCTCCATTTAATGCAGAATAGCCGAGTATCGTAGCTCCAGTGACCTGGGTTCGATCCTGACCTCTGCTGCTGTCTGTGTGGAGTTTGCATGCTCTCCCTGTGACCAGACACATCTCAAGGACATGCCGGATGAATGGTTAATTACAATTAACCCTGAGAAGGTCGAGGAGGGTGTATGTGAATCAGTTGGCCGTTAATGGGTCAGTGAGGGAGAATAGGTTTCAGGAAAACGTGAGGAAATGGGGTTGACGGGAGTTTCTCAGAAGTAGTATGGACCCCAATGGACCGAATGGTCACTTTTATGTCATAAGGACATACAACACAGCAATGCAGTAAACTAATCTTCACCTTTCATTCGACAGGAACAGTCACACAGCGTTCAGTCCCACATCACATCCCAGTTTGCTGAACTGCGCCAGATTATCACTGAGAAAGAGCAGAGCTTGCTCAGGGATCTCAGGGAAGAAGAGAAGAGGATTCTTAATCCAATGGAGAAAAATCTTCAAGAGATTCAAGAGAATATCAGGTTTATTCAGGAGGAAATCTTGAAGTTAAAGGAGCAGATGGATCAAAAAGATGGTGTGATATTTCTCAAGGTGAGTGATTAAATTTGAATTTATTTCTGTCCAATTGAACTAAATGAACAGTGGTATATTTGAAATAAACACAGCACAGCGGCCAATTCTACCAAATCAATTGCCACTGCTGGTGACTTCACACAGAGTGTTCTCCTTGCATGACGAACCTCCAATCACTCCGCTAATGACATTCGGAGACAGATATTTGATCATACATCAGCAACATACAATCTTTAAGCGATGAATTTTCAGCATAATTAATCGTAAATTAAACTGCAATGAATCGGTCAACGATGTGGACAGTAGGTCCAAGTCTAATCAGATTTGTGTTTTCATTTATTTCAGGAGGAAGCTCGTCGGAACAGGAGGTAGGACAGGCTCTTTACTGAAACCCTGCACAGATTTGAAAAGTAGTTCAAAAATTCCAGTTTATCACCAGCAGTTTAATATTTACAGGATTAATGACGATATCCAGGAATTGTCAGTGACAGATGAGGTCCTGCCAGTTGGAAAATTCGTTCACCCCTATTTGTTGAACACAGTGCTGAGAGAGAAACTTGATACCATTAAGCGAGGTAACATTTACAAAGATTCATTTTTCCTTGTTCATGAAACACAATTATGTTATAAGTTGAAGCAAGGATTGGCTGTGATAATGGACTGAAGGAAAACTGAAGTTTATTCCACATCAACCCCACAGACTGAGAGGCATCACTGTCAGATGGTCAGCTGGAGATGTCAGACCCCTGAACACACCAGCACAGGGTCACAATACAACGAATACATGGGACTGTCAGATGAACCACTGTGTCCTGATCCAGGCACACTGCACTAACACGCCAAGACATGAATTTGAATCCTACCACAGATGCTGGGAATTTAATACTGACTGAAAACGGGTATCAGTGCGGTGACGGGGATTGTCAGGAAAATACACAAGTCCTGCGTGCACTGTGAGTGCAGACTCTGAATGACGTAGGAATTCCCTCTTCTGGATCAGCAACTCTCACTGTTGTTAGAGGGAGCAGAGGGGAGCAGTAGTGATCGGGGACTCAATCGTTCGGGGATCAGACAGGAGAATCTATGGACAAGAATCAGACACCGGAATGCTATGTTGTCTCCTAGGTACCAAGGTCAGGGACGTCTCGGATCGTGTCTGCAGCATTTTGGAGAGGGAGGGTCAAGAGCCAGCTATCATTTTGCAACTTGGGACCGATTACATAGGAAGCAAAAACAAAGAGGTCCTGAAAATAGAATTTGGAGAGCTTGGTAGAAAGCTCAGAAGCAGCACCCCCGGGGTTGTAATTTCTGGATTGCTGCCTGTGCCACGTGCTGGTGAGGGTAGAATCAGGATAATTTGGCAGATAAACCATGGCTGAGAAGATGGTGCTGGGGACAGGGATTCAGGTTCTTGGATCATTGGGATCTCTTCTGGTGGAGGAGTGACCTGCTCAAAAGGGATGGGTTGCACCTGGACCTGACAGAGAACAATATTCTCGGTGAGAGAGGTTTCATAGAGCTGTTGGGTAGGATTTAAATTAATTTGGTGGGAGGAGGGGTTGGAACTGGAGTGGAGGGATAGGACTGATGGTAAAAATGCACAGATAGCGTGCAGTCAGACTGCCAGATAGAGCGGACAGATGCGAGGAGAAGATTGCAGCCAGCAGGGTGAGTATCAGTGCATTAGGGATGCAGAATTGAAAAGGGTAGCAGATACAGTACACAAAGTGTTATATCTCAATGCATAGAGTATGAGAAATAAGATGGATGATCTTGTTGCACTATTACCGATTGTCAGGTATGATGTTGTGGCCATCACGGAATCGTGGCTGAAGGATGGTTGTAGTTGGGAGCTGAATGTTCAAAGTTACACAATGTTTCGGAGGAAGGAAGGAAGGCCGATGGGGTGGTGTGGCTCTGCTGGTAAATCAGCAGCTAGATGTGACATAGGATTGGAAGATGTTGAATCCTTGTGGGTTGAGGTAAGGAACTGCAAAAGTAAAAATGACACTGACAGCAGTCATATACAGGCCTTCCAACAGTCAGTGGGTTGAGGCCCACAGATTACAACTGGAAATAGAAAAGGTTAATGAAAAGGACAATGTTATGATAATCATGGGAGATTTCAACATGCAGGTCAATTGGGAAAATCAGGTTGGTAAAGGATCTCAAGAGAGTGAGTTTGTTGAATGCAATGTGATGGCTTTCTAGAGCAGTTTGTCGTTGAGCCTACTCGGGGAACAGCTCTACTGGATTGGGTGTTATATATTGAACCAGAGGTGAGTAGTTAAAAGAAACCTTAGGAAGCAGTGCTCACAACATGACTGAGTTCAACTTGAAATTTGATAAGGAGAAAGTAAAGTCTGACATTGTAGTATTTCAGAGAAATGAAAGGAATTACAGTGGTCTGAGAGAGGAGTTGGCCAAAGCAAATTGGAAGGAGATGCTGACAGGGATGAGAGCAGAGCAGAAATGGTGTCAGTTTCTGGGAAAATGAGGAAGGTGAAGGATAGATCTATTTCAAAAATAAATAAATACTCAAAAGGCAAAATAGTACAACCGTGGCTGACAATGGAAGACAAGTTAATGTAAAGGCAAAAGAGAGGGAATACAACTAAACAAAAATTAGTAGGAAGACAGAGGATTGGGAAGCTTTTAAATAGCTACAGGGAGGAACTAAAAGAATGTTTGGGAGGGGAAAAATAAGCAAGAAATTGATTTGAATTGAATTGACTTTATTACTGACATCCTTCATATACAGGAGGAGTAAAAATCTTTACGTTATGTCTCCATCTAACTGAAATGTGCAATTTATAGTAATTTATGATGAACAATATGTACAACAGGCTGAGTAATATAACATAGAAATTCAGTTGGGTCCACATGAGTTATGCAGTCTGATGACCTGGTTGAAGAAGCTGTCCCGGAGCCTGTTGCTCCTGGCTTTTATGCTGTGGTAACGTTTCCCGGAATGTAGCAACTGGTACAGTTTGTGGTTGGGGTGACTCTGGTCTCCAAAGATCCTTCGGGCCCTTTTAACACACCTGTCTTTGTAAAACAAGTTAGCAAACAATATCAAATTGTTTTTCAAGTATTGTAAAAAAAATAAAACAGAGATGAGAGTGGATATAGGACCGCTGGAAAATGAGGCCGGATATATAATAACACAGGATAAAGAGATGGCAGATAAACCAAATATTTTGCACCAGTCTTCATCGTGGAAGACACTAGCACTGTGCCTGGTGTTGAAGAGTGCGAGGGAAGAGAAGTGAGTGCAGTTACTGTTACAAGGGAGAAGGTGCTCAAAAAGCTGAAAGACTTAAAGGTACATAAGTCACCCGGACCAGATGAACTGCACCCTAGTGTTCTGAAAGTGGTCGCAGTTGAAATTATGGAGGCATTTGAAATGATCTTTCAAAAATCACTGGACCCTGGTTACGGTGTCAGAGAACTGGAAAATGGCAAATGTCACTTAGCCCTTTAAGTAAGGAGGAAGGCAGCAAAAAGGAAATTATTGACCAGTTAGCATCAGCTCTGTGGTTGGGAAGAAATTGGAGTCAGTTGTTAAGTATGAGGTTATGGAATACTTGGTGATACTGGACAAGATAGGACACGTCAGCATGGCGTCATTAAGGGAATATCCTGCCTGACAAACCTGTTGGGATTCTTTGAGGAGGTTACAAGCAGGATAGATAAAGGGGATGCAGTGGATGTTGTATATTTGGAATCTCAGAAGGCCTTTGACAAGGTGCCACACATGAAGGTGGTAACCAGGTTAAGAGGCCATGGTATTACAGAAAAGTTACAGGCATGGTTAGAACATTGGCTTATTGGTAGGAAACAGAAAATGAGAGGAAAGGGATCCTTTTCTGGTTGGCTGCCAGTGACTCGTGTTCCACAGGGGTCAGTGTTAGGCCACTTTCATTTTATGCTGTATATCAAGATTTAGCTGATGGAATAGACCATACGATATAGGAGCAGAAGTAGGCCATTCAGCCCATCGAATCTGCTCCACCATTCAGTCATGGGCAGATCCAATTCTTCAGTCATCCCCACTCCCCTGCTTTCACCACATACCCTTTGATGCCCTGGCTAATCAAGAACCTATCTCTCTGCCTTAAATACGACTTGGCCTTAACAGCCACTTGTGGCAACAAATTCCACAGATGTTCCACACACTGACTAAAGTAATTTCTCCACATCTCAGTTCTAAAAGGACGTCTTTCAATCCGGAATTCATACCCTCTTGTCCTAGAATAGATGGCTTTGTTTCCAAGTTTGCAGATGATACGAAGATTGCTGGAGGAGCTGGTAGTGTTGAGGAAACAGTTAGGCTGGACAAGGACTTGAATGAGGAGAATGGGAAGGAAAGTGGCAAATGATATACAATGTTGGAAAATGCATCGCCATGCACTGTGGTCGTCGAAATAATGTGCAGATTTTTTTTTCAAATGGGGAGAAAACCCAAAAAGCTGAGATGTAAATAGACTTAGCAGTCATTCTGCAGAACACCCTAAAGGTTAACTTGCAGGTAGAGTCAGTGGTGAGGAAGGCAAATCCAATGTTAGCATTCAATTCAAGGGGTTTAGATAGCATTCAATTCAATAGCAGGGATGTGATGTTGAGGCTTGATAAGGCACTGCTGAAGCCTCACCTTGAGTATTGTGAACAGTTTTGGGCTCCTCATCTAAGAAAAGATGTGCTGGCATTGCAGAAGGTTCATTTCATAAGGATGATTCCAGGAATGAAAGGGTTATCATATGAGGAACGTTTGATAGCTCTGTGTCTGTACTCGGTGGAATTTAGAAAGATGAAGGGGGATCTCATTGAAACCTTTCGAATGTTGAAAGGCCCAGACAGAGTAGATGTGGAAAGGATGTTTCCCATGGTGGTAGAGTTTAGGACAAGACGGCATAGCCTTAAGATGGAGGGACATCTATTTAAAACAAATGTGAACAAATTTGAGCCAGCGGCTGGTAAATTTGTGGAACTTGTTGTGTGTATTTAAGGCAGAGCTTGATAGGTTCTAGATTGGACACAGCATCAAAGGTTACAGGGAGAAGACCAGGGAGTGGGGCTGAGGAGGGAAAAAATGGATCAGCCATGATTGAATGGCTGCGCAGACTCGATAGGCAAATGACCTAATTCTGCTCCTATGTCTTATGGTGATCAGACCACTACATTGAATTATTGTGAGAATGAACTAGGACACACCAACAAGCATTGACATGGGTCAAGATTTCATCTCGGGAGAAGCACACACAGCATAACCAGCCTGGCAAAAGCTCCCTCACACACATACACAGGAAGGACTGGCAGATTGTAGTCAGAGCCTCAGCAATGTACGTTGTTATTTCCCTCAGTAACCTGGAAACCAATCTCTTCAGTGACTGTCATTTATTCATTTAAACAACTCAATCACGTGTGACACATTCTCAACACACACCAGACATGTGATGACACACTGTAACATACAAATTCTTCAATGTGCACACTCTCCTTCAATGTGTATGCACACCACACGGATATTTACCACAATCAACACACACAAACACACACACACACTCTCTCTCTCTCTCTCTCTCTCTCTCTCTCTCTCTCTCTCTCTCTCTCTCTCTCTCTCTCTCTCTCTCTCTCTCTCTCTCTCTCTCTCTCTCTCTCTCTCTCTCTCTCTCTCTCTCACACACACACACACACACACGCACACACACACACACACACACACACACACACACACACACACACACACACACACACACACTCACACACACACACACACGGATATACTATCAGAGTGTGACACACGGCCACAGAAGTAGGCACAAATTCCCATTTAGGATTGATATCTGCCGTCCTTACCCAGTCTGTCTGTTCTGTGTCACTGAGCTGCCCTCTGACGTGACGTCACATCAACACTTCACAGAGAGACTCCGGGGTGAGATTCCTCAGGAGGATGATCTGGGAGGGTTTGATGGATGTTGAACTCACGGCCCACTTCATCAATCTGCAAGACTAAGATGTCTTCTTGAGCATGGCCCATTTGTGTGTGTTTGCCCCCCCCCCCATCCCTCTAACCATTTCCCATCTGTGTACCTGCCCAAATATATTTTAAAATATTTTACTTTTACCGGTTTGTACAGCGTCTGAGGGCAAATTCCATTTACCAACCTCCCTCTCTTTGAGAATATTACCCGATAGACCACTCAGAAAAATTTCCTGTCTCACTTTCAATCTGAGGCCTCTGGTTCTGTACTCCCATTTCTTGGAAAAAGAAACGTTATTGAAGCTCCTCAGAATTATTTACCTCGATAAGGGGTCATACCTGAATATCCTACACTACAGCTGAATAGCCCAAGCTTATCCACTCTCTGTTTTTAACCCAAGCCTCCAGTCCTGGTAACATCCTCCTGAAGCCTCCTGTCCAGTGTAATGACATCCTCCCCATATTCGGAAACCGGAAATGCAGACAATGCTCCAAGTGTGGTCTATCATCGACATCAAAGGCCTTGCTGAATTTCATGTGGACAGTGTGGAATAGGTTGATGAATACAGGACTGAAGGTGTTTTTTAGATTGGGACAAGAAGGGCGGCGTGGGAGCTAAATTCTGAAGGAAGGCAGTTTTTTAAAAAAAACTTCGGGTACAAGAACGGCGAGACTGCGCAGGACGGCGCGGAGAGTTTAAAAAGATGACCACGCTATACAGCGGGCAGCGGAGTGGGTGGCAGCAGAGTGTAGGGCTTTGGCTCAACGGGTTTAGGCGGGAACGGGAAGAGGCGAGAGCGAGGCACCGACTCTTTTTCTCCCCTTGGCAAATCGGCCCGACGGACGGGGCAACGGCAGGGCACATTAGCTAACGGTTTAAAAAGTTCGTGTGTTTGGCGAAGTAAGTGGGTGAGTAGACCTATCTTTCTTTGTTTCATTCCTGTAGAATTAGGTAGCATGTCTGCAGAGTTAGTGTTTTGTTCAGGGTGTCAGATGTGGGAATCCTGGGAGACCTCCAGCCTCCCTGATAGCCACATCTGCGTCAGGTGAACCGAGATTCAGCTCCTCGGAGACCGTGTTAGGGATCTGGAGCTGCAGCTTGATGACCTACTGCTTATTAGAGAAAATGAAGAGGTGATAGACAGGAGCTACAGGGAGGTAGTCATCCCTAGGCTACAGGGGTCAGAAAACTGGGTGACTGTCAGGAGAGGGAAGGGAAATGTCCGGATAGTGGAGAGCACCCCTGTGGCTGCCCCCCTCAGCAACAAGTATATCGTTTCGGATGCTGTTGAGGGGGATGACCTGACAGGGGACGGCCACGGTGACCGGGTCTCTGGCACTGAGCCTGGCGCTGTTGTGCAGGAGGGAGGGAGGGAGAAGAGGAATGCGGTAGTCATAGGGGATTCCATAGTCAGGGGAACAAAGAGGAGATTCTGTGAGCCTGGTAGAGATACCCGCATGGTGTGTTGCCTTCCATCTGCCAGAGTAAGGGTTACACCTGAACCCGAAGGGGATCAATATCATAGCGGGTATGTTTAATAGAGCTGTTAGGGAGGGTTTAAACTAATTTGGCAGGGGGATGGGAAACTGGAATGATAGAGCGGAGGAGGGGGGAAAACAGAAATAAATCTCAGATAGTGAGCAGTCAAGATGTCAGGAAGGACAGGCAGGTGATGGCGCAAATTTGTAGCCAATGGGATGAGTTGCAGTGCAATCAAAACAAAAAGTACCAAATACTGGACTTAAGGTGTTATACTTAAATACACACAGCATAAGGAATAAGGTGGATGATCTTGTCATACAGTTACAGATTGGCAGGTATAATTTTGTGGCCATCACTGAGATGTGGCTAAAGGATGCATGTCTCTGAGAGCTGAACGTCCAAGGATACACGGTGTATCGGAAGGACAGGCAGGTAGGCAGACGGGGTGGCGTGGCTTTATTGGTAAGAAATGATATTAAATCATTAGAAAGAGGTGACATAGGATCAGAAGGTGCAGAAGCTTTATGGGTTGAGCTAAGAAATCACAGGGGTAAAAGGACCCTGATGGCAGTTATATATAGGCCTCCTAACAGCTGCAGTGAGGTGGACTACAAATTACAACAGGAAATAGAAAAGGCTTGCCAGAAGGGCAGTGTTATGATAATTGTGGGGGGATTTTAACATGCGAGTGGATTGGGAAAATCAGGTCGACACTGGATCTCAGGACAGAGAATTTGTAGAATGTCTACGAGATGGCTTTTCAGAACAGCTTGTTGTTGAGCCCACTAGGGGATCAGAGGTACTGGATTGGATATTGTGTAATGACCCAGAGGTGATTAGAGATATTGAGGTGAAGGAACCGCTAGGAGGCAGTGATCGTAACATGATTGAGTTCACTGTGAAATTTGAGAAAGAGAAGCTGAAATCCGATGTGTCAGTATTTCAGTGGAGTAAAGGAAATTACAGTGGCACGAGAGAGGTACTGGCCAAATTTGACTGGAAAGGGACACTAGCGGGAAGGACGGCAGAGCAACAGTGGCTGGAGTTTATGCGAGAAGTGAGGAATGTTCAAGACAGATATATTCCAAAAAAGAAGAAATTTTCGAATGGAAAAAGGATGCGACCGTGGCTGACAAGAGAAGTGAAAGCCAAAGTAAAAGCAAAGGAGAGGGCATTCAAGGAAGCAAAAATTAGTGGGAAGTCAGAGGATTGGGAAGGTTTTAAAAGGTTACAAAAGGAAACTAAGAAGGCCATTAAGAGGGAAAAGATGAACTATGAAAGGAAGCTAGCAAATAATATCAGAGAAGATACTGAAAGCTTTTTCAAGTATATAAAGAATAAAAAACCCATGAGAGTGGAGAAAGGACCAATAGAAAATGATGCTGGAGAAATTGTAATGGGAGATAAGGAGATGGCTGAGGAACTGAACGAGTATTTGCATCAGTCCTCACTGAGGAAGACATCAGCAGTATACCGGACACTCAAGGGTGTCAGGGAAGAGAAGTGTGCACAGTCACAATTACGACAGAGAAAGTACTCAGGAAGCTGAATTGTCTAAGGGTAGATAAATCTCCAGGACCAGATGGAATGCACCCTTGTGTTTTGAAGGAAGTAGCTGTGGAGATCGCGGAGGCATTAGCAATGATCTTTCAAAAGTCAATAGATTCTGGCATGGTTCCGGAGGAGTGGATGATTGTAAATGCCACTCTGGTATTTAAGAAAGGGGCAAGGAAGCAAAATGTAAATTATAGACCTGTTAGCTTGAGAAATGGTTGGGAGGTTTCTGGAGTCAATTGTCAAGGATGAGGTTACGGAGTCATATGACAAGATAGGCCAAACTCAGCATGGTTTCCTTAAAGGAAAATCCTGCCTGACAAACAAGATAAGAGCCCATGGAATTACGGGAAATTTACATATGTGGATAGATCGTTGGCGGATTGGCAGGAAACAGAGAGTGGGAATAAAGGATCCCATTCTGGTTGTCTGCCGGTTACCAGTGGTGTTCCACAGGGGTCCTTGTTGGGGCCGTTTCTTTTTACGTTGTATATCAACGATTTGGATTATGGAATAGATGGCTTTGTGGCTAAGTTTGCTGATGATACAAAGATAGGTGGAGGGGACGGTAGTGCTGAGGAAACAGAGAGTCTGCAGAGAGACTTGGATAGATTAGGAGAATGGTCAAAGAAGTGGCAAATGAAATACAATGTTGAAAAGTGTATGGTCATGCACGTTGGTAGAAGAAATAAACGGGCTATTTTTTAAATGGAGAGAGAATTCAAAATTCTGAGATGTGTTACGAACCCCGTAACTGGGTCACTTACCAGCAAAGATAGAGAGGTCGGTTGAAGTCTGATGGTACTATTTTTAACAGTATTTATTGGTAAAAATACACAAAAATAATATCAATGCAAACATACAGATAATATACGTCGTCAATACTAAATCTAAAAGTGCGGGTATAATAATAATCAATAAGAAATAACTATCGTTGTCTAGGGGATAATGTATTGTCCGATGGAAATATAAAAGTCACTCAGTTCATGCAGGCTTCAGCATTTGGTTGGAGTCAAGAGAGAGTTTTTAGAAACTTGCCAGCTTTTCCTTTTTATGATGCCGATCCTTCGAAATTTCGTTGGTGGCCTCTTCTATAGCGAAGCCGTTCTTCCGTGGTAAGGCCCCAATCCCAGGCAACGGGAAAGGACGCACGCGAGCCCTCCACCGGCTGTCGCTATTAAACGCTGTCACGGGATTTCTAACATTTCTCCTGGAGCGTCTCAAGGGTTTGTTTCCAGACCCGCTTTTATCCTTACTCAGATGTCAATCAGGTTGGGATGATGCAATCCCTCAATCAGCCCACTCCGGTCATTCCCTGAGGTCTTCAATGAATAGTACAGTACTCAATACACAATTCCGTCTCCAAGAGACTATGGCCGTTATTCGTTAGCTTTGTCTTGCTGAGGGGCCAGGACACATTGCAAAAACCTTGAGGATTCTCTCTTCATTTCCTGAGTCCCAGACACGAATTAAAAGCCATCTTGCGATTCTCAAGAAGAGGGGAAGAATTTGTACCCTTCGGCCCGTGAGAGTTGTTGCACATTCGGAATAGATGCAATGGGACTTGGGAGTGCTCATGCAGGATACCCTTAAGGTTAACCTCCAGGTTGAGTCGGTGGTGAAGAAGGCGAATGCAATGTTGGCATTCATTTCTAGAGGAATAGAGTATAGGAGCAGGGATGTGATGTTGAGGCTGTATAAGGCACTGGTAAGACCTCACTTGAAATACTGTGTGCAGTTTTGGGCTCCTTATTTAAGAAAGGATGTTCTGACATTGGAGAGGGTTCAGAGAAGATTCGCTAAAATGATTCCGGGAATGAGAGGGTTAACATATGAAAAACATTTGACCGTTCTTGGACTGTACTCCTTGGAGTTTAGAAGAATGAGGGGGAACTTCACAGAAATATTTCGAATGTTAAAATGCATGGACAGAGTGGTTGTGGCAAAGTTGTTTCCCATGGTGGGGGAGTCTAGTACGAGAGGACATGACTTAAGGATTGAAGGGCGACCATTCAGAACGGAGATGTGAAGAAATTTTTTTAGCCAGAGGGTGGTGAATCTGTGAATTTCTTGCGGCAGTGGAGGCCAGGTCATTGGGTGTATTTAAGGCAGAGATTGATAGGTATGTGAGTAGCCAGGGCATCAAAGGTCATGGTGAGAAGGTGGGGGAGTGGGACTAAATGGGAGAATTGATCAGCTGATGATAAAATGTCGGAGCAGATTCGAAAGGGCCGAATGGCCGGCTTCTGCTGCTTTGTCTTATGGTCTTATTTGTAATGCACCAGTATACAGAATGAGGATCTTGTAGCACAGGTAGAGTTTGGCAGGTACAAACTTAGGCAGGTACGACTTTGGTCGAAGGAATAAAAGCAGAGACAATTCTGTAAACAGGGCGAAAACTGAAAAATCAGAGGTGCAAAGGGACATGGGTGTCCTTGTGCAGGATTCCCTGAAGGTTAACTTGCAGTTTGTGTCAGTGGTAAGATTGGCAAACTCAATGTTTGCTTTCACTTCGAGAGGATTAGAATACAAGAACAAGGATGTAAATCTGAGGTTTTATAAGGCATTGTTCAGCGACCACACTTGGAGTATCGTGAGCAGTTTTTGGGTCCCTTCTATTGGAAGACGTACTGGCATTGGAGAGGGTCCAGAAGATTCACAAGAATGATTCCGGGAATGAAAAAATTAACTTATGAGGACTGTCTGATGGTTTCTGGGCCTGTACTCACGGGAGTTTAGAGGAATGTCTGATTTATTATCTCCATCAACCCTATTCTCCCGCCTCCTCCCCCATAACATTGGAGACACTGACCAATCAAGAAGTTTACTTATTAACTTCTGCTTTAAAAATCAAACATGAGAAACTCTGCAGATGCTGGTAATCCAAGCTACACAGGTCCTGATGAAGGGTCTCGCCAGATCTCTCTGACACCTGTCGGGAGAGAGTTGATGTTGGGAGGATGTGGGTGGGTCGAGAACGGTAAGCACAGCCTCTGACTATAGGGATGTCCATTTAGGACAGAGATGAGGAGGAATTCCTTTATCCACAGGATAGTGAATCTGCCACAGGCAGCTGTGAGGCCAAATAATTGAGTATATTTAAAGCAGAGTAACACAAACAAATTTTTGGGGGAACAGCAGGCTGGGAAGTTTCTACGGAAAAGAGTAAACAGTCCACGGTTCAGACTGAAACACTTCAAAATCTGTGTTGCTTAAGGGTTCCTGCAAATTCATCCTCGTCCTAATGAGGGGCTGCGGGGGGATGGGGTTGTGGGAAAGGGGACAAAGTAATCCTCATCTGCCATCTTTGCCCCCTCCAGCTTCTCATTACGTCTACACATACAGTTCACCCACGGGGTTTCCACCTCTCCCCCTCCTGGTTCAATCTGCCATTCATTTCTCCCCTACTGGTTCCCATTATCACCTCCTTTACTGTCTCAAACCATCACACTCCCCACTTCACACTCACAAATGAATGTGAACATTGAATGACGGGCCTGTTCCTGTGCTGTACTGCTCTATGTTCTCTGTTCCCTGTTTCGAAGAATGAGATGAGATCTCATGGAAACACAAAATTCTTTCAGGGGTCAACAGGCAGGAGTGAGGGAGGATGTTTCCCCTGTTCAGTGGAAAACCCTTGGGGAGACATTAGTTGTCCACCCGCTTTCGTCGGGTCAAACCTCCCCCCCGATCCCCGGGGCCGCGCCGCCCGAGTCTCCCCCCCGATCCCCGGGGCCGCGCTGCCCGAGTCTCCCCCCCCCGATCCCCGGGGCCGCGCCGCCCGACTCTCCCCCCGATCCCCGGGGCCGCGCTGCCCGAGTCTCCCCCCCCGATCCCCGGGGCCGCGCTGCCCGAGTCTCCCCCCGATCCCCGGGGCCGCGCTGCCCCAGTCCTCCCCCCCGATCCCCGGGGCCGCGCTGCCCGAGTCTCCCCCCGATCCCAGGGGCCGCGCTGCCCGAGTCTCCCCCCGATCCCCGGGGCCGCGCTGCCCCTGTCTCCCCCCTGATCCCCGGGGCCGCGCTGCCCGAGTCTCCCCCCCGATCCCCGGGGCCGCGCTGCCCGAGTCCTCCCCCCGATCCCCGGGGCCGCGCTGCCCCAGTCTCCCCCCGATCCCCGGGGCCGCGCTGCCCGAGTCTCCCCCCGATCCCCGGGGCCGCGCTGCCCGAGTCTCCCCCCGATCCCCGGGGCCGCGCTGCCCCAGTCTCCCCCCCGATCCCCGGGGCCCGCGCTGCCCGAGTCTCCCCCCGATCCCCGGGGCCGCGCTGCCCGAGTCTCCCCCCGATCCCCGGGGCCGCGCTGCCCCCATTCTCCCCCCTGATCCCCGGGGCCGCGCTGCCCGAGTCTCCCCCCGATCCCCGGGGCCGCGCTGCCCCAGTCTCCCCCCCGATCCCCGGGGCCGCGCTGCCCGAGTCTCCCCCCGATCCCAGGGGCCGCGCTGCTCCAGTCTCCCCCCGATCCCCGGGGCCGCGCTGCCCGAGTCTCCCCCCTGATCCCCGGGGACTCTCTAATTCTCTGCTTCTCCCCCCAGTCTCTGTCACCCTGGATGTGGAAACGGCGAATCCGGAGCTCGAGGTGTCTGAGGATCGGAAGAGTGTGAGACGGACCGGGACCTGGAGGAATCTCCCTAACACCGGGAAGAGATTCACATACTGGGAATGTGTGCTGGGATCGGAGGGATTCACATCGGGGAGACATTACTGGGAGGTGGAGGTGACAGGGGAAACGGGGCTGGTGTCTGGGAGTCGCCGCAGAGTCTGTGGAGAGGAAGAGACGGGTCAGACTGAGTCCGGAGACCGGATTCTGGGTCATCGGGCGGGATGGTGACCGTGTTATATCGGGATTATGACGTGTCCCGTGTTCTCCCCTCCCCCGGGACCCGTCTCGCTGCTGGTCCCATCCCCGGGAGGGTGGGAGTTTATCTCAGTTACGAGTCCGGGACAGTTTCATTTTACAACGCGGAGACCAAGTCCCATCTCCACACCTTCACTGGGAATAAATTCACGGGGAAACTTTATCCTTTCTTCGCGACCTGGGTTGTGAACCAGTGGCTGAGAATCTGCTCCGGTTTGGCTCCGGGTCTGTAAACGGGTCGGGTCCCGGGACCGGCGTCAGGAGTAAAGTCCCTGTAAATATAAATGTGCAGAGAGTGCAGCTAAATACGTGGCTAAGGAAATGGTGCAGGAGGGAGGGCTTCATGTTTCTGGACAATTGGGCTTTGTTCCCGGGAAGGTGGAGCCTGTTCCGACGGGACGGTTTGCCACTGAACTGGAGGGGGACTAACATCCTTGAGGGTAGATTTGCAAGTGCTGCTGGGGGGGAGAGGTAAAAAGATTTGCACAGGGAGGGGAACCAGAGTGTTAGAGCAGATAGTGAGGTGGAGGAGGATAAAGGCCATGCGAGGACTGCATGTATAGACAGAAATCAAAGGTTTGCACATTCGGTTGTAAATTAATTTTCAGAGCTTTAGAAATTGTCCAAAATAAAGATTTTCAAAAAGATTTTGATGAAGAACATGACCAGAACATATGTGAAAAAAGTGGCTACGTCAGTTTTATACCTATCGCAATAATTGTCTATGTTAGGAAATATTTTGGATAGTAACATAGTAAATTATATTAAAACATATTAAATAGTAACAGTAAACAATTTTAAATTGAATTAAACATTGATTGGCACATATTAAAGAAGAATTGACCATCTTCATTAACAAAGGTCATATTAAGTTCTCTCTCCCAAACTTGTTTAAACTTTAGAGATTAAGGGGATTTTTTTGAAGATTTATTTATTTTTATTATCATTTATTTTGTGATGGTCGATTGAAGACTCTTGAAGAGTTAATTAGCAAATATTCTCTCTCATACACACTTTCTGCAATATCTTCAGGTCAAACATTTTTTACAAAAATAATTATCGAAGTTCCCATATATGCAAGAATCTGATTTGTTGGATACTATTTTGAATATGAATCCTTTAGTAAGAGATTCCGCTGGTAGAATTTATAATTTATTTTTAATACATTAATACAAAAAGATAATCTCTCACCTAAGGTTTATGCATGATAGAAATATTCATTGTTTCAGACGTGATAGAGGGGGAGGAGTGGCATTACTAGTCAGGGAAAATATTACAGCTGTGCATAGACAGGACAGCCCGGAGGGCTTGTCTACAGAGGTCATATGGGGTGGAGCTGAAGAACGGGAAAGGTGCGACCACACTAATAGGGGTGTATTATAGACCGCCCAATAGTCAGAGAGAATTGGAGGAGCAAACCTGCATAAAGATAGTAGACCGATATAAGAAACAGTAAGTTGTAATAGTAGGGGATTTTAAATTTCCACATATTGACTGGGTCTCCCAAACTGTAAAAGGGCTAGATGTCTTGGAATTTGTGAAATGTTTTCAGGGAAGTTTTCTAAATCAATATATAGAGGTACCTACAAGAGAGGATGCAATACTTGATCTCCTATTAGGAAATCAGACAGTCAGGTGACAGAAGTTTGTATAGGCGAACAAGATCTAGGAAGAGTGGATTGGGATAAGTTTTTTTTTCATGACAAGGATGTGTTCAGTAAGTGGAAGGCCTCCAAATGTGAAATTTTGAGGGTGCAGAGTTTGCATTTTCCTGCCAGGATTAAAGACAAAGTTAACAGGCATAGGGAACCTTGGTTTTCAACGGATATTGGCGATCTGGTTAAGAAAAAGAGAGAAGTGTATAGCAGGTAGAGGCAACAAAGAGCAAATAAGTTACTTGAAGTGTATAGAAAATGTAAGAAAATTCTAAAGAAGGAAATCAGGAAGAAAAAAAAAAGACATGAGGTGGCTTTGGCAGATAATGTGAAGGAAAACCCGAAGGGTTTCTACAAGTATATTAAGAGTAAAAGGATAATAAGGGACAAAATTGGTCCCCTAGAAGATCAGAGTGGTCGTCTATGTGTGGAGCCTCACGAGATGGGGGAGATCTTAAAACAGTTCTTTTGCATCAGTATTTACTCAGGAAACTGGCATAGTGTATATGGAAGGAAGGGAAACAAGCAGTAGTGTCATGGAACATTTGTAGATTAAAGAGGAGGAGGTGCTTGTTGCCTTACAGCGCATAAAGGTAGATAAATCCCCCGGGCCTGACTTGATATTTCCTCGGAACTTGAGAGAGACTAGAGTAGAAATTGCAGGAGCCCTGACAGAGATATTTAAAATGTCCTCAGCCACGGGTGCAGTGCCGGAGGATTGGAGGGTAGCTCATGTTATTCCGTTGTTTAAAAAAGGCTCCAGTAGTAAACCAGGTAATTACAGGCCAGTGAGCCTGACATCAGTAGTATGTAAATTATTGTAAGACGTTCAGAGAGATCGGATTTACAAATATTTGGACAGCCAAGGGCTGATTAAGGGTAGTCAGTCTGGCTTTGTGCATGGTAGATCGTGTTTAATGAATGTTGTAGAGTTTTTCGAGGAGGTGACCAAGAAAGTAGATGAAGGAAAGGCTGTGGATGTTGTCTACATGAACTTTAGTAAGGCCTTTGACAAGGTCCCACATGGGAGGTTAGTTCAGAAAGTTCAGACATGAGGTATCCATGGAGAGGTTGGAGAGATTGAAAGAGGGCAGAGATTTACTAGGATGTTACCAGGTCTTCAGGAGTTGAGTTACAGGGAAAGATTGAACAGGTTAGGACTTTATTCCTTGAAGCGTAGAAGAATGAGGGGAGATTTGATAGAGGTTTACAAAATTATGTGGGGTAAAGACAGTAAATGCGAGTAGGTTCTTTCCATTTAGATTAGGAACGATAAATACGAGAGGACATGGTTTTAGGGTGAAAGGGTAAGCTTTCGGGGGTAACATTAGGAGGAACTTCTTCACTCAGAGAGTGGTGGGAGTGTGGAACGAGCTGCCA